>NC_070626.1:33663178-33765178 GCF_947347685.1 Pleuronectes platessa
CCAATGAGCTGGAAAAGTCTGGAGACACAGGAAATGTGTTCCAGTGATGGACAGGCTGTTTGTATTCAGGTGTAAACCTCTTATGAGAGACAGGAATAGAAGGAGAGGAGAGAATCTGTAATCAGGACGGTTAGTCAACATAATCCACTTATTGTATTTTTCTCCATCATATGTAGGAACAAGATAATAATCCATCACTTCATTCATATATAAATTACCTGGAGACACATCGCAGAGATATAATCACCTCATTGTTTTCCTGCTGTTCCTCAGCCTGGCCGTACGGGGCGGTATTACAACTTTAGGTTGATTTGCCAACCGACAATTAAATTAAAAGCAGTAGAAGAAGAACCGTCCTTCTGGTTCCGGTCTCCCTGGAGTAAACATGGCGGCCGAGGGAGATGTCGATCTGGACCTGGAAGCTGAGGAGAACTGCACCGGGAAACCGGCGGAGAAGCCCCGCAAGCATGACAGCGGGGCCGCGGACCTGGAGAGAGTCACGGACTACGCGGAGGAGAAAGAGATCTCCAGCTCCGACCTGGAAACGGTGAGAGCTAACGTTAGCATAGCAACATGCGGCCACCGGCATCTGAGCCCACTAACGCGTCACTGTCCCAACATGCTAACACTTCACTGTCCCAACATACTAACGCTTCACTGTCCCAACATGCTAACGCTTCACTGTCCCAACATGCTAACGCTTCACTGTCCCAACATGCTAACGCTTCACTGTCCCAACATACTAACGCTTCACTGTCCCACATGCTAACGCTTCACTGTCCCAACATGCTAACGCTTCACTGTCCCAACATGCTAACGCTTCACTGTCCCAACATACTAACGCTTCACTGTCCCAACATGCTAACACTTCACTGTCCCAACATACTAACGCTTCACTGTCCCAACATGCTAACGCTTCACTGTCCCAACATGCTAACGCTTCACTGTCCCAACATGCTAACGCTTCACTGTCCCAACATACTAACGCTTCACTGTCCCAACACGCGTCACTGTCCCAACATACTAACACTTCACTGTCCCAACATGCTAACGCTTCACTGTCCCAACATGCTAACACTTCACTGTCCCAACACGCTAACACTTCACTGTCCCAACACGCTAAAGCTTCACTGTCCCAACACGCTAAAGCTTCACTGTCCCAACACGCTAACGCGTCACTGTCCCAACATGCTAACGCGTCACTGTCCCAACATGCTAATGCGTCACTGTCCCAACACGCTAACACTTCACTGTCCCAACACGCTAACGCGTCACTGTCCCAACATGCTAACACTTCACTGTCCCAACATGCTAAAGCTTCACTGTCCCAACACGCTAACTCTTCACTGTCCCAACACGCGTCACTGTCCCAACATGCTAATGCGTCACTGTCCCAACACGCTAACACTTCACTGTCCCAACACGCTAACGCGTCACTGTCCCAACACGCTAACACTTCACTGTCCCAACACGCTAACACTTCACTGTCCCAACATGCTAAAGCTTCACTGTCCCAACACGCTAACACTTCACTGTCCCAACACGCTAACGCGTCACTGTCCCAACATGCTAACACTTCACTGTCCCAACATACTAACGCGTCACTGTCCCAACACGCTAACTCTTATGTTTCCTTCTAATTCCAGGCGATGTCGGTGATTGGAGACCGACGGTCACGAGAGCAGAAAGCCAAACAGGAGAGGTGAGGTCATCCTCAGAAGTGCTGACATTTGTAATATGCAGATTTTTCTTTTGCCATCTTCCTGAAATAACATGTTTGTCTGGTCTATTTTATACTTTCAGAGAAAAGGAGTTGGCCAAAGTCACCATCAAGAAAGAGGACGTAGAACTAATCGTAAGTCTTTAACTCCGGGAGGTTCTTTGATGAGTCATAGTCAGAAGTATATGGCTACTGGAACATTTCATACCAAAGCTCATGGCCGTCCCTCTGTTTCATGTAGAACCTTCAGGGCTCCACACTGAGTGCCACTTGCAAATATGCCCGTGTTTTGTATCAGTCCCGTGAAATACCAGCAGGGAGTGAGTTTGTGTGCTCCCAGTCGGAGGAGTCACACAACATGAAACTAATCAGTTGTGTCAGTTTGTCGTCATGCTCTGTTTGACCTCGTCTCTCGTTCTGTGGATGTTGCAGATGTCTGAGATGGAGATTTCGAGGGCGGTGGCCGAGCGCAGTCTGAGGGAACACATGGGGAACGTGGTGGAGGCCCTGGTCGCTCTCACTAACTGAACATTTACCAAATGGACTTTCAGGGAACCTGAACTGATCCCAGTGGTTAAACAGCAAATTCCTTTTTCTCTTTTCTTTTTTTAAATAAAAGGTTGACATTTGGCTTTCCTCCTCTTTACCTGAGATTTTTATACTATAACAGGAAAAGTTTTTAAAATGATGAAACTTCAGACTTTATTTGCAAATAAATCAAGGGACAAGTCCTGTACTTTAACAAAAATAGGAGAGAAAAGTGTGAAGGAAATCTGCAACATGTTATAAACTGATATTTACACATTTTCTTTCTTTAAAACTGGAGATTTCTGTGATGTAGCTCAGAATTTGTTCTGCACATGCACAACAAAACTATCTGCATCTCTTAAGTCGGATTGAAAAACCAATGCAGAACTAAGGTTCCTTTTAAATGGTGCAGCAGAACCAGTCTGCCTGGTTTCCATCCACAACAAAGTCCCGACAGAGAATCTGTCTATGACGTCACATCTAAGTCTTCCTCTTGTTCACCGTGGGCCGGTCGAACACGTCCCTCACGCCTGCCGCCTTCTGCTTAAAGAACTTGCTGTTCTGAGCACTCTCCTGGGCCCAGGCCGAGTCGAACGACGTGGTGTCCTGGTCCACCAGGTGGGTGTACTTGGTACGTCCAGACCGGCCAAAGTTTTTGACCTTGAGGAGAAAACGAATCAGAAATGGGTCAAATCTAGTACGCGAAAGATTTCCTTTTTGTTTGAAAGTGATCAATCATCCAACTGGTCAAGTTACCGTGAACATTAAAAAGATTGCTGATCTACAGGAAAAGGTTTTGGTTCAAGACTGAAGAACATCTCAAACAGGCCTTTTTGAATTTCATGTCTATTTAAGTGATGTTGTGGCGTGCACTCAGGGGTGTGTCCTCTCACCCAGTGGGTTGATGGGTAATGTTAGAGGTTTTAGCTATATATACTTCCCGTATGGGGAACATGTGTTCTTCTGAATAAACCACAGTAAACAGTACCTGCGTCTCTGCCTTTCCTTGTCTTGCCACATTGGTGACCCCGACGTGATCCAATGTGGCAAGACAAGGAAAGGCAGAGACGCAGGTACTGTTTACTGTGGTTTATTCAGAAGAACACATGTTCCCCATACGGGAAGTATATATAGCTAAAACCTCTAACATTACCCATCAACCCACTGGGTGAGAGGACACACCCCTGAGTGCACGCCACAATGTAACTGATTATGGTGGATTCAATTCTTTAAATTTAACATACATGTTGAATGCTACATGTACATAGAATTTTTACAGTTTTAGGAAGAGATTCAATAATAATGGAAAGTTATTAATTATAGGGCATGATTTAGCAAATTGAGTTTAAGCAGCCAACATGGTTTTGCTGTTATAAGTATAATATTTAAAACAGGGTCAGGGGTTTAAAACAGAGATGGTCCTCCATCTCACTGTTATCAGACTTTTAATTTCTATCCACAAAAATTGTAAAATGTTCAGCAAACGGACTCGTCCGCCATGTTTCCACTTTTTCATTTTAAAATTAAACCTACTTTGCAACTACTGTATCATAGTGTTCAACCCTCCGGGCCTGTTACACAACCAGCAGAGCGAAAGATGAATTGTTGGTAAAAAGCAGCGTACCTGCATGACTTTGGGTAAGATGGTTTTGTTGAAATGATCCTCCAGAGTAGGAGCGCTGAAATCTCTCTTGTACACGCCCTCCTCCTCGTCCTGCAACACACACCACATGTTAACAGGGAATACTGAGTTACTGTCAGTAGAACCACATCACACACGTCTGTGTTAATACAAGTGCTCTGAGTGGACAATGATCACACAGATGAATGATGCAACTTCCCACTGACCAGTGTTTGTTGCACTTTGGATAAACAAAACATTGTGTGGTTACTTTTTGTGCATCAGAGGCAGCACCACCAGTTCTCTTATGCTGAACTTATAAAGTTGGTATAATTAAAACTAATAAATGAATCAAAATAAATAAAGATCTTCAGATCCTAGTGGATCCTGACTCACCATGAAGAAGGCTCCTCTGTGATAATACTTTTGGAGAAACTTGTATTTTCCTTTAGACGCTTTGTTAGTAACGAGTTTGCCGCTGTTGCGCAGCTCGGCTCTGCGCTCCTCTTCTGTCAAGTTGTGGAATCTCTCGATTTCAGCCTTCTCCTTCTCCATGCTGAAGACAAACACACACATCAACACTCAGTGACAATGACAACACAGCTCACTTACATGTTCCTGTAAAACATCAGTGTTTACTCACGTTTCTCGGGCCTCTCTGTCCCTCTTGATGCGTTTCAGCTCTCTGACTTTCCAGGCTTCGTATTCTTCCTCCTCGTTCTCTCCGTCAGTGTCCAGAGCGTCCAGAGCAGCCAGCGTGCGACGGTTCTCCTCAAACTCCTTCTTGGCCTCCTCCTCCACAATCTTGAGCGTGTAGCGCCGTCGGTCTTCCACCTGCTTCTTGGCCTCGACCTCCAGCTCTCTTTGCTTCAGCTCCTCTGCTTCCCGCTCGGCCACGGTGATTCGGTCCTTTCTGTGGCACAACCCGACAAAGAGTTGTTACCTCGTGTCCATGGGTTTAATTCTAGCAGCTAACTTACTGGATGTAAGTTGATCCGTTTGCTCAAATGTTTTTGCCTCTCCAGTTAAAAGGTCAATTCTCCCATCAACTCATTTTAAAGTGGGAGAACTCCAGACTGACGCTGGGTTTGGTGATCTGGTGAAATGCTCTCTAAACAGCTGACTCAGGCCGTTTCTCCACATGAAGCAGACAAACAAAGTTTCCAGAACATTTGTGGTTTTGCCGTTTGTGTTCATACTTGCGGATGAAGACGGGTTTGAGTCGCGGCTCTGCCTCATCCTCGCTGTCTGTGTACTCTTCATATTCGGACTCAGATTCAGCCTCCTCCCCCGACTTCCCTTCCTCTTCCACCTCCATCACCTCCATCTCCTCATTCTTTCGTTCCACTGCACGCTGCCGCATCATTGATCGTCTCCTCTCAATTTCCTAGACAGAATGACAAACTCAAAGTTAAAAGCTCATATTAATATAATGACCTAGAAATTTGTAAAGTGATTAATTGAACAGCAGAGCTAAATAACCTCGTCATCCACTTCTTCCTCCTCCTCCTCTTCCTCCTCACTGCTCTCCTCATGCTCTGGGTGCCACGTGCCTTCATCCGAGTCCTCGCTGCTCTCAGCCACAACCTCCGGCTCTGCGATCTGTCTGTGTCTTGCAAGTCTGTGGAGAAAGAAACAATTTTTAGCAACACAAACTTCGTGCTCACATTAGTCGACTCAGACCGAAGATGAAGAGCGATGCAGTACCTCTCCTCCACGTCTTCAGACACACGGTTGAGCAGACGTTTTAGACGTGGGTCAGAGACGTCCTCCTCTTCCTGCTCCATCTCTGGCTCCACTTCTTTTCCTTTCTTCACAAACTGGAAGTCCTCCTCTTCTTCATCAGACGACTCCATCGGTGCATAGTCAGGACGTTTACCTGACACGTACCTCTTGACCTTCACCTTCTCCATGGAGAGCTCACCTGGGATATACAGAAACACCAGTGATGAGTTTGGGAGGTTTCATTAGGACGTTTCTTTGAATCTGTTTGACCTGAAATAATATTCATCTGCTTTTTGAGAAGCTTCATTTCACTTTTTGAAGCGGATGATAACCATTAGTAAACGAATCGACCCAAAACCAAAATCATACTTCATGGTTTTATAATCAATAATTTGTAGTAGTGGTATTAGATGCCAAGAAATCTACCAGGGTAAATATAATTATTTGTATGTTTACTCCACTGAAGCCACTTTACATATTGAAACGTTGTATAACAGCTGATCTAATGATGGAGACTCGGAAGTCAGAACACAGCTAGCCTAGCCGCTAGCTGCAGCTAGCCTAGCCGCTAACGTCTCACCCTTCTCGTTCCGGACCGGGACGGCTCCGGCCGTGGACTGGATCGGCGGCAGCTTCATGTTGAGCGGGTCGTGACTGGACATGTTCGCCTGGAGAGAGAAAATGAAATATAACCAAGAAACACGAAGATTCAACCTTTGTAACCTGCGGAGCTGCTCAGAGACAACGAACTACAAACTGCTGGAACGAAGACGAACCTCCGGAAGTGGTCGAGACGACAAACTAACGAACTACAAAGGGTTCTGGTTCTGGTCCGGGTTCTGGTTCTGGTCCGGGTTCTGGTCCGGGTTTTCACTTCGAGACAAACAAGAAGACCGAAGTCGCCTCTGAACAGCGGAAGTGTTTCCTCGTCAACGGACCGGAAGTCGATGTGTTCCTATAGCATTCTGTCAATGGTTCCACCCACAGGTTCCACCCTATATACAGTCTATGGTTCCACCACCATCTCAATACACCACAGACTAAACACAATACAACACAATACAACACAATCACACAAACCAGCCACTGGTGGGTGTGTGGATCAGTCCTATATTGTCTACTGAGTTTAAAAACTTCTGTTTCTTTAGTTTTTCGAAGATAATCAAATCGTTTTCTATAAAACTTGTCTTTTGAGTGGTTTTGTAAGTTATCTCTAAAGTCTAGATTTACTTGAATCTAAAGTTTTACAATAAGCTGCCTTCTTTCTTCCTCATATTTCAGATATAACGTGATGAACAGTTTCCCACAACAGTCCTTGGGTCTGCCTCCTTTCCTTCCATTTAAAGATTGACTGTTTCTTTGCTATATGTTTGAAATAAATGTATTTTATCATTTAATATTTAAGTATCCATTAAATATCTTGTTTTGATTACCACAAATCCTTATTATCCTTCTTCCTTTATAAACAAAAGTAAATTGTGTATTTCTACATCACTTTTACACCGGGGGTCAAAACGAGCAGTACACTGTGTATTCACTGCCGAACACCATTCATTTCACACAGCTGATGCATGTAAGTCTTATTTTACATCCATGACTAGTGGGAAAGACAAACATGTATAAAATAATATCTAGCTGTTAGCTACCTTCTCTTCTGGCTAGCACACCAAAGCTAGATCAACTAAATAAAGCCTGAAATATACATACCTAATAGACTGATTGATATGAATTTTAAAATATGCTTTTGATTTCCCTTATCCAGAGTGTTAGTCTGGCTGGTCGCAGTCTTTTCAGACGGTTTAATGGTCACAAAGATGCTGGATGAAGAACAGGATGAGGAAGAAGAGGAGGCAATTCTTTGTCTTGATTCTGAGTCTGAAATCTCTGATGCTGAGGAACTTCACTTTGTTTCACAGGATCAAGTTGGAGTTGTGGGTGAGTTTTGGAATCCAGCTCGACTCACTGAAGAAGGAAGAATAAGCTACAGAAGAATATATCAGAGAAACAGCCAGCCATGATGGAACGACACAGGAAATGAATACGAGTCCTTTTTGACCCATGTTGGGTTTTAGAAGGGGTTTGAATAGTAGAGTTAATCCATTTATATTGTTATTATTCTTCACAGCCTTCTTTAGAGGTTTATCTGTCATTTTATTTCCCTTAACACCAACACCACCATCCATAAATAATTACTGTCCGGCCCATCACTGACTTCTGTATAAGGTTTGCTCCTCTGGCTAATTTAATATTAAATTCTGAATTATAATTGCTACTTCCACCTTATTGAATAGATTCTGTGATGCATCTGTATAAACCTGGACATAACTGCAGTAACTGTCAATTTGTACCTGTATTGTATTGAAAATAGCTCTGTCCTCATTTTTCTTTTTTAATAGTGTAACATTTTAGATGGAATTTATTTATTCTAGAAATAAGTTGTCTGCGGTAAAACAGTGACTGCACCTGCGACAGAAAAGTTTCCTTCAACTATCGGATACTGATTCATTCATGAGGTCACGACAGCAAAGTTTAAACATGAGCTCCACTATTTAGTGTTGAGATGAGTTCTAGACCAAGATATAAAAAATAAAATGTCCCAGCGAAATCATACAACTAGTAAATAAGAAATTAGGATTTATTTCAATTTTTTAATGAATGAGGTTTTAATGTATCTGGGAGGGAGCTCTTTGGTTTTCAGTCAGACTGTTGAGACGCGTCTGTGTGTGAACAGCTCGTCCAACTTCTCCTCCAGAACCGAGCTGGTCCCCCTCAGGCCGTTGACCACTTCTGATGACCAATCAAAATACTCCTGCACCCGCTCTGCTGTCCAGCCTACACACAAACACACACACACAGGGACAGGGTAACTAAGTACACTGTGAAGGACTGGTGCTTTTACAGACGTTACACTGAATCATTGTCGTGAAGCTCTTTAAAAACCACAGAGCAGCCTGGTAGCAGTGAGGTGCTGACCGACAGGTGTGCAGCGGTTCAGGTCCCTCAGGTTGTACAGTTTATCAGCCAGTTTGACCAGTTTGGCCTGACGACTGCAATGAGCCGCGTGCTCCACCTGCAGACGCTTCCTCTCCTGTTTGGGTAGAGCCTTGTCGTCCGTCACCTCCTGCACGATATGAGCCACGGTCGATCCAAACTTGTGCTCGAGTTCGGCGTGCGTGGTGTCAGTGTCCTCCACGGTGTCGTGAAGCAGAGCAGCCTGCGGGCGGGACATGTACAGTGACTATGACCCTATTCACACCTGCTCCTAACATCTGTATCTTAACATCTGTCCTGAGAGATCTGATCGTGGTCAGCGTGTTCACTTCCTGCTCTTTATGCAAATAATCCCGACTATCGTTTGTGTTCCTAAGGACCAAATCATGTTTTCACAAACTTTAGTTTACAGATGTGTCTAATGACAATGTGTGTGTGTGTGTGTGTGTGTGTGTGTGTGTGTGTGTCAGCAGTGGGCGAGAGAGGAATGAATGAAGAAGAAAGACTTCACCAATTCAATCATTATGTGTAACAACCTACCTGCAGAACCTCAATGTCTGTGACGCCTCCTTCATGGCTCAGGATTCTTGCTACTCCTTAAAGTACACACACACACACACACACACACACACACACACACACAGTCTGAATCAAACTCATATAAAAGGTTGATGACACGTTTCATAAGTGATGAAGAGGTAAGTTTCTCTTTGATGAAGAACAGTGAGTCTCGTTCAATTTCAAATCGGATTTTAAAATGATCAGATTTGAAATTGAAGATTTAAAATCTACACAATCACGATTCAATCATAAGATGTAACTTTATTTACAGTCTATGGTCAGAACAGTTAACTTAAAGGTTAATTATCATAAGGTGTATAACTCTATGAAGTCTCGGGTCCAACATGGCACCGTGCGGATGTAGTTCCCGCGGGGACCCGGAAGGATGAGCGAGCCGCACCGGGTCGCGCCGGTAGAGCACGCACCGATGGGATGGTTGATGTACGGAGTTTGATCCGCGTCCTTCCGGCGCTGGTCGCGATGTTTCTCTGCAGAGAAATGAACCGTCTCCAGCAGCAGGAGCGCGTCTGAGTTCATGGTGACAATCAAAACAGGAAGTCACCACTGCGTCCAGCAGCGGAAGTAGAGGAGTGCGTTGGTTTGAAGAGTCCGGGGGGAAACAGCTGTGTGGTCCAGAAGCTGCTTGGTGATCAGCTGATGTGTCAGAGATCCTCTGGGTTAGATCGGGTTAGATCGGGTCAGATTGGGTTGGATCGGGTTAGGATCAGGGAGTGAGGTCAGGCTCGAGTCCTTTGTTTTACCGGATGTTATCAGTTCATGTCGGTGTCAGCACCTGGACGCTCCTCTGTGAGAACCGCTGTGTTTTTAGCCGAGCAGCTAATCGAGCTCTCAGGTTCTGTGGTTTCTGGTCTTCCTCCCATGTGACCGTCTTCACTCAGGACTCCAGGAGTGGGTGAGTGCCCCCCCCCCCCCGCTGTGGCCCAGGATGGCGCACTGTGGCCGGAAGGACTCTCCGGAGCTGCCGGACTTCTCTCTGCTGAAGAGGCTGGCCCGGGATCAGCTGATCTACCTGCTGGAACAGGTGCCACTCACACACCTGCTGTACGAACATCCACACAACGTCCTCTTCACATCATACATGTGTTTACACCTCGTTCTATATTAGAGACTCTCTGAAGGTGAGCTGACCAAGCAGCTCCTCTATTCTGTGTGAAGAACCAATTAGCCACAGCTGTTTGTAATGTTATGATATTCTATCATGTTATATTTAATTATATAGTAAACGTGTCTGTTTGTAATGTTCTGTTCTCATTTTATATTATATCATATAAATATAACAAACATTAGAACAGACAGAGAATGGTCTTGCTGTCCTCACTGTGTCTCTGTCTCTCAGCTGCCGGGGAAGAAGGACCTGTTCATCGAGGCCGACCTGATGAGTCCACTGGATCGAATCGCTAACGTCTCAACGCTGAAGGTGAAGACGTCTTCTTCATGTGGACGTGAGGAAGAGAGCTGCCTCAGAGGATCATTCTAACACCTGCTCTCCTTTTATTTCAGCAACATGAGGTTGACAAACTCTACAAAGTGGAATATAAACCTATTGTCAGCATCTCAGATCAGTGAGCACACACACACACACACACACACACACACACACACACACACGATGATGTGACTTCTTGACAATGTGATGTTCTTCTCTCAGACTCTGTTTTCTGATCCGGCCAAGAATACAAACTGTAAAGTGGATCTGTGGTAAGTAGAGTCAGACGTTTTCTTTTCTAAATGTTTTAGACTTTTCTAATGTCTGAATCCGGAGGCTGAGGATGTGTTCATCATTAGAGTCCGTAGAGGAAACCCTGTCTTCTTTGTTCCAGATGTGGCCAATGCAGACAAAGCTGCAGGAAGATTCAGAAGATACAAGATCATCTTCACCCCTCAGAAGGTATTTCCTGCTCTGCTGCTGTGATTGCTTTGGAATTAGGTTCTTGATATTTACATATGGAGCGACCGTGGCTTAGGTGGAAGAGCGAATCATCCACTAACCAGAAGTCAGCCGTTCGATACCAGTCTCCCCCAGTCCGTGTGCCGAAGTGTCCTTGGGCCAGATATTGAACCCTGAATTGCCTCTGATCGAGGGAGTGCTGCACATACATGCTCTGGTAGAAGATTCACCATGTTGACCTGCCAACCATCTTGTGTCCTCCAGTTCTTTGCGTGTGAGGCGGTGCTGGAGGAGCAGGGGGTGTTTGGTGGTGAGAACCTTTGTGTCTTCACATTTAGTTTGTGTAGCAATGAATTGTCTTAATGAAAAGTTCAGTAGAGTTGTTAAACTAGTTCTTTTCGTTTTGCAGATGTGACCATTGATGAATGGGCCTTCTACCTTCTTCCACTTGACGATGACATCATCAGTCTGGAGCTGCCAGAATTCTTTCGAGACAACTTCCTGGTAGAGACAGAATCTGAAAAAGAACTGACTTGATTTGTGATTCTCCTGAAGCTGAAGCCGGAGGAGTTGTGTTTTCATCTTTCCCTCCCACTCTTGAGAATGTGTCAGGAACGAAGTGAGGAAGTTACTTCTAATTTTGTGCAAAGGCCACTTTGACTCGAGGATGAACTGATGACATCTTAATGATCAGAGGTCAAAGGTCACGGTGACCTCATAAAACGTTACATCTTTTGGTCTCATGAACTTAATTACCTCAGGAGCAGCTTGAGTTCATCCCCTAAAACTCTGAAGAAACGTTCACTGAGACCGGATCAACGGATTTAGAAGGTCGAGGGTTTGATGCTCACTTTGACTCAGAACTGATTCATGTGGTCAAACATCACTTTGAACTCACAGCACATGTTTTATACCATAACTCAAAAATGAATTTGCTTTGAATGATGAAATACATTCAATAACATTTAATGTATCTCGTCAAAATCTTCACTAGAATTATTTTGAGTCTCGACAGACATGGATGTAAACGGCAGCTTGACTGGTTGGTGGAGGATATGATTATAATTTTGATCATAAATTAATCTTTTAAAGCAGCAATAATTAACTCTTTAAATATTAACAATATATCAAATGACAATATGAAAGGGGTGTTTTGAAGAGAGGAACCGACAGAGAACAACGCACTGTGTGGCTGCCTTTTCTTTACAGAGCTTTAAAGTCGTTTTTAATAAGATGTTCTGGATCAACTGTAACTCATGTCTTTGTTTTCTGCTGCAGTAAACATCTGCTCTCAGAAAGTAGACCCGGAGAGAAGTCTCTGCAGAAGCAGACTGCAGGGAGACACAGTCAAAACACTTTGTGACCATTCAGCAGCTGAAGAGCCACAGATTTGACCTCAGGAGTAAAACTAAAGAAACTAAGCTAAAACAGAGCAACTGCAATTTGTAAAGTAAAAGTAGTAGTTTCAACCAAGTACCAGTTCATATGAATGAACAGGTATTCAACTGTTTTTAAACTGCCTACTGATATTTTTACCTCCAAAAATAACTGTGCACTGGTGTTTTTGTGTCTTGTAGTTTGTAAATGATCCGACTTTCCACAGGCGGGCGACCAGCGCTGGGTGAGGACCGCCGCCAGCGCTCTGCACCTCCTGCACTCGGTCTACGGCCCGTTCTCAAAGATCTACGGGATTGGAAGATGTTCCAAGGTGCGCTATGATCACAGACTAACAGGGTTCTCTACAGATCACGTTCTGATGAAGGATTGAACCCTCATTCATTGTGTCTCTGGTGTCAGATGACGTACGAGTTGTGGAGGGAGCAGGTAGAAGAGGGAGAAGCAAAAACCTGTCAGGCTGAAATAGGAAAAGTGTTTCTTATCGACAGAGGTAAGAAGCTAACCCTAACCCTAACCCTCCTTTTCCCAGTGTACATGGGAGCGTGTAGTTCTTTATTATCTAACGTCATCGTTGTGTTTTGCAGATGTGGACCTCGTCACTCCTCTGTGCTCTCAAGTTGTCTACGAAGGACTCGTGGATGATATATTTAGAATCAAATGTGGTGGGACTCAAATAAACATTTGAATAATTTTAACCCTTTAACTTATTTTCACGTACAGATTTATAATTTGTATGTCTTTAACCTTTTTTGTTGTTTACGCTATTTGATTTTATATCGTTTAATTTAGTCCCTGTTGTTTTCAACGTCTCTCTTCAGTGTGTGAGATGTGCTTTATAATAAAGCTGCTTGCTTTGCAGGATGTGTGGACTTTGGAGCTGATGTTACTTCCTCTGACAAAAGTTTGAAGGTCATGCTGAACTCTCAGGATAAGGTACGAGCGACACTGGATCACATCTCTGTTCGTGTTGATCATGATGATGAAAAGTTAAAAGTTCTCTGAACTCACGTAGGTCTTCAACGAAATCAGAAACGAGCATTTCTCCAACGTCTTTGGTTTCCTAAGTCAGAAGGCCAGAAATCTGCAGACTGCATATGATGTGAGTAAAAGTTCCGTTCGCTCATCAGACTTTGACTCAACTCAGGAAACTGACTCGTTCTCTTCTTCCTTCTGCAGAAGCGTCGGGGGATGGACATCAAGCAGATGAAAACCTTTGTGTCAGAAGAGTTGAAAGGTTTAAAACAGGAGCATCGCCTGCTAAGTCTGCGTGAGTATGACTGGTACTGTATATGTGTACTTCTACTGTGTTACATCATTTACTGTACATGTGTACTTCTACTGTGTTACATCATTTACTGTACATGTGTACTTCTACTGTGTTACATCATTTACTGTACATGTGTACTTCTACTGTCACATCATTTACTGTACATGTGTACTTCTACTGTGTTACATCATTTACTGTACATGTGTACTTCTACTGTGTTACATCATTTACTGTACATGTGTACTTCTACTGTGTTATATAATTTACTGTACATGTGTACTTCTACTGTGTTACATCATTTACTGTACATGTGTACTTCTACTGTCACATCATTTACTGTACATGTGTACTTCTACTGTGTTACATCATTTACTGTACATGTGTACTTCTACTGTCACATGGTTTTACTGTACATGTGTACCTGTACTGTGTTACATCTTTGTACTGTGCATGTGTACTTCTACTGTAACATGGTTTTACTGTACATGTGTACCTGTACTGTGTTACATCTTTGTACTGTGCATGTGTACTTCTACTGTAACATGGTTTTACTGTACATGTGTACCTGTACTGTGTTACATCTTTGTACTGTGCATGTGTACTTCTACTGTGTTACATCATTTACTGTACATGTGTACTTCTACTGTCACATGGTTTTACTGTGCATGTGTACTTCTACTGTCACATGGTTTTACTGTACATGTGTACCTGTACTGTGTGATGTATTTTAAAGCTGACGTGCACCTTCTCTCTTCCAGACATCGGTGCGAGTGAATCAATCATGAAGAAAAAGACCAAGCAGGATTTCCAGGAGCTGTTAAAAACCGAACACTGTCAGTTAACACTCAGAGTTTAGTTAAATATGTTCGTGATCATTATTCCCACAATATTATCTGTTTGGTTTTATTTTTGTTCATTCCTTGTTTTCTGTTCCAGCTTTACTCGAAGGATTTGAAATCCGTGAATGTATTTCTTTCATAGAGGAGCATATCAACAGACAGGTGCTTTTACTCAAACACAGAGTTGTAAACAGGTCCAAAAATCATTTCAACTGTATTTTAGTAAACCTTATTTATTTCATATTTTCAAGGTCTCCATGATAGAAAGTCTCAGGCTGCTTTGCCTTCTGTCCATCACAGAAAATGGTGCGTTTTCTTTTGATAAACAAAAAACTAATATAAATGTAATTATTTCCATGTTGTGTTGATAACTGTGATTTGTTATTTTCTCTCAGGACTCCTGCCAAAAGATTACCGCTCGTTAAAATCCCAGTATCTACAGGTGAGCCTCAGTAACAGAAGCTGCTGCCAAATGTTCTGAAAGTCACCAACAATTAGACATAGTTTAAGGAAACATCTACGTTTTATATTTCAATTGTGGTATTTTTACTTCTAGATGTTATTTCAATTGTATTTTCTGTCTTGGAACATCGTCCTTTTAGGGGCGGGGTCATTTTGTCTGTGATTTAATAAAAGTCTTTAGGATACAGAATCTATTGAGCGAACAGATTTAAATAATTCGACTTTCTGATGGCTGCCCTAAATAACCTTAGCTGCTGTTATTTTTTAGCCTATTAAGTAATGCATATATTATAACCCTCTTTAGTGTGTGTTAGGCTGCTCCTCAAGTTCAGTAAATACAGGAAAAAAGTTGAGAACAAGAAAAGTGAATTTACCCTCAGTTGAAAATATCTCTCAGCAAATGATCTATTTCTTTAACATTTGATGAAAGCGACAGTGCTCAGCTGTTTTTTCAAACACTTCTGTTGTCAGTCGATGGATTGAGTTTTTTACGGAGAGCCACAGACAGGATGGAGTCGGATGTCAGAGAGAGGCAGATTACCTCATCTGTTTTGGTCTTTTTATTTATTGACAAAGAGAAAATGATGGAATATGGCGGCTTTAAACCGCCCTCATGGTAACGCGGCCCCCTGCTCAGGAGCCTCCTTTGTGTAACGCTGTGTGCTTGACACCATCAGAGCTATGGAGTGGAACACCTGCTCACATTTGCCAACCTGCGGCAGTCGGGGCTGCTGGTGGAGCAGCAGCCGGGGGAAACACTGACTGTCATGGAGAGCAAAGTGGGTAAACTGGTCAACGACAAAGCTGCAGGTGAACGGCCTCTTCCTCATCCCAGTCACTGTATCTCTGGCTACTGGATATGACTGAATGATTTTGTGTAACTCTCTTGATCCTCATCATCCTTGTTTTAAATGATTTTTCCCAGGAAAGCTGACTGACGCCTTCTCCTCTCTGGCAAAGAAGAGTAATTTCAGAGCCTTGAGCAAAAAGCTGAACCTGGTAAAGTACCATCCACTTTACTAGTTTGACTCCCAAGAATCTTAATTATAATGATAAATGTACAAGATTATACAAGATTAGAAACTGGGTTCTCATATGTTGTGTGAAGGTGCCCAAGTCAGATGAGGAATATGACCTGCGTGTTCCACGAGACATGGCTTACATCTTCAGTGGAGCCTACGTCCCTATGAGCTGCAAAGTCATTGAGCAGGTGAGTGACTCAGCAGAATGAGCCGAGGCTCAGGAGGTTGAGAGGGAAGTCCACTCACCAGAAGGTCATTGGTTTGAACTCCGGCTCCTCCTGTCTGCTTCACAGTTGTGCTTACAGTGTATGAAAGATGTGTGATGTACTAACTGAGAACATAACATAAGGAAAGAGTGTGTAATGTGTTGTCATTGTAATGCTCTCCTCATGTGTGTTATTGTGTAGGTGCTTGAGCGAGATGGATGGACGGGGCTTGAAGAAGTCACCAAGCTGCTGAATGGACATGACTTTTCTGTTACAGGTTCAATCAATAGGAAAATGAGTCAAGTTGATGGAGATATTAAAAATGTATCATTTTTTAATCTGTTGAAGTTGCAACACGAACCCAAACCGGGTTAAGTCAAATTAACACATTTAGGCTGTAAAGGAAAAATGAATCATGAAGACGATAATCATAACTTGTGTCACTCGTAGTTAAACACATACAAGCATTAAGTCACCAGGTCAGTGCACAAGAATTGAATGTATTATCTGATTAACCCTATATGACCTGATTTCTCTGGGAAACCTGGATGTAAACGAACAGCAGGACTAAAGTGTTTGAGTCAATGAGTGATTTCTGTCTCCTCAGGGAGCAACGGAGCGGATTTAAGATCAAAGAACGATGCTCAGCGCATCGTGCTGGTCATGTTCCTCGGAGGATGCACCTTCTCTGAGATTTCAGCCTTACGCTTCCTCGGCAGAGAGAGAGGTAAACATGACCCTCTGTCCTTCACGGGTCAACCGGTCCTCAAGATTCCTAGATTCATATATTACTTTCATCAACCTGTCACAGTCATATCGATGTGTATGATGACCAATATGCACCCCTATGAAAACTGTTTAACTGAACATAAAGGAGAGAGAAGCATTTAAAGGTTATTTAGTGAAAATACAGCATCATATGAACTTTAACCATTAAACTCTCCACTACAAATGGACCAACAACCCACAGTGTGATAATAACAATATAAAAATACACACTGATGTATCCACAAACTTGTGCTGCTCTTGTTGCTGTGGGTGACTCATTTTAAGTAAAAACCTTGTTTTCTGGTTTCAGGTTATAAATTCATTGTGGTAACAACTGCGATCACAAACAGTTCGAGGCTCATTGAAGCTCTGCTCAACAACCATGAGTGAGACGTGTCCTCCATCAGCCGGACAGGAAGCTCCCACGTCTGAGTGACCTCATCGTGCTCCCCCCTCCAGCTCCCACGTCTGAGTGACCTCATCGTGCTCCTCCCTCCAGCTCCCACCATCTGAGTGACCTCATCGTGCTCCCCCCTCCAGCTCCCACACGTCTGAGTGACCTCATCGTGCTCCCCCCTCCAGCTCCCACCATCTGAGTGACCTCATCGTGCTCCTCCCTCCAGCTCCCACACGTCTGAGTGACCTCATCGTGCTCCCCCCTCCAGCTCCCACACGTCTGAGTGACCTCATCGTGCTCCCCCCTCCAGCTCCCACAGAACCCTAACCCTAACCCACAGAACGTCTCCTCACCGTCTGATTCATCTGTGAAGATGTGTCATGTAAATACAGTGAATGTTTTTAACAAATGTTGAAGATTGTCCTTTTTGTCTCAATTCATAAATATATAAAACAGATTGGCTTGTTGTGTCATATAATTAGAATAAAAACACAATGTCAATTCCAACAAGTGTATGAAGAAATATCTTTTTACAGCATTTCTGTTTTCTGAGTTTGTGGCAGAGGTCCCTTCAGTAGGTGTTGTTACCAGGAAACTGGTGTGAATTTGTGTTTCACTCAACGAGTCGCTCCGTGAAGGGCGGGTTCATGTTGCTGCTCTCAGTTGCTGGAGCTCCCCGCCCGAGCGGGACACGGCAGTGAAACCAACGAGCGCTCCCGCAGCCGGAGCCAATCACAGAGCAGAGGGCGCGGAGTTTGAACAACAGACCAACGGATGAAGAGAAACGTCGTCAGAAACTAGTGAGTTGTTTTAACCGATAAACTCAGAGTTAACCAGAACTAAACTAGAACCCACAACTACTCGAGGTTCACCAGGACTAAACTAGAACCCACAACTACCCGAGGTTCACCAGGACTAAACTAGAACCCACAACTACCCGAGGTTCACCAGAACTAAACTAGAACCCACAACTACTCGAGGTTCACCAGGACTAAACTAGAACCCACAACTACCCGAGGTTCACCAGGACTAAACTAGAACCCACAACTACCCGAGGTTCCCCAGGACTAAACTAGAACCCACAACTACCCGAGGTTCACCAGGACTAAACTAGAACCCACAACTACCCGAGGTTCACCAGGACTAAACTAGAACCCACAACTACCCGAGGTTCACCAGGACTAAACTAGAACCCACAACTACCCGAGGTTCACCAGGACTAAACTAGAACCCACAACTACCCGAGGTTCACCAGGACTAAACTAGAACCCACAACTACCCGAGGTTCACCCACAAGTTCGACCACGACGCGAGCTGAGGTCAACGATGAGAAAGAGGTAAAACTGTTTTCCTACAGTCGGTGTCTGTAACGTCATGATGTTAACTTAACCACGTTAGTTAAACCACGTAAGTTAAACCACGTTAGGTAAAGCCAGAGAGTTAAGTTGAGGCTGGTAAGTTGATAACAATGAGTTAGTGACATGTTAGTGAGGCTGGTTAGTTGATAACGATGAGTTAGTGAGGCTGGTTAGTTGATAACGATGAGATAGTGAGGCTGGTTAGTTGATAACGATGAGTTAGTATCATGTTAGTGAGGCTGGTTAGTTGATAACGATGAGTTAGTGAGGCTGGTTAGTTGATAACGATGAGTTAGTGACATGTCAGTGAGGCTGGTTAGTTGATAACGATGAGTTAGTGACATGTCAGTGAGGCTGGTTAGTTGATAACGATGAGTTAGTGACAGGTCAGTGAGGCTGGTTAGTTGATAACGATGAGTTAGTGACAGGTCAGTGAGGCTGGTTAGTTGATAACGATGAGTTAGTGAGGCTGGTTAGTTGATAACGATGAGTTAGTGACAGGTCAGTGAGGCTGGTTAGTTGATAACGATGAGTTAGTGAGGCTGGTTAGTTGATAACGATGAGTTAGTGACAGGTCAGTGAGGCTGGTTAGTTGATAACGATGAGTTAGTGAGGCTGGTTAGTTGATAACCATGAGTTAGTGATAGGTTAGTGAGGCTGGTTAGTTGATAAAGATGAGTTAGTGAGGCTGGTTAGTTGATAACCATGAGTTAGTGAGGCCAGGTCAGTCACAGACCATCACCTTATCAAAGAGGACCAGACTTGAACCGTGTCCTCTGAAGACCATGACTGACACGGGGACGTTAACTGTTCTACTGAACGACTACATGTGATTCCAGCAGCGGTGGTTATTTAATAAACATGTTTAGTTGTGGGCGTGATCCGTGTGTCAGCTGTTAATCAAGTTGACTGGTGCTCATATTATTTTGATGTGTCCTGTGAATGTTGTGTGTCTCCCCAGTGAGGTGCTGGCAGCAGAGGCGGTGTCCTGCCTGAACAAAGCTCTGTGTCACCTGAAGGACATCTGGGAGGAGATCGGGATCCCGGAGGACCAGAGACTACAGAGAACTAATGTGGTTAAGAACCACATCAAGGTAACACACAGACAAGATGGTGTCTGTCAGAGATCTGAACCATACCAGCAAACATGTTATCACTATGAGAATTCTTCATATCGATCGGTACCGATAATTATCATGACAGATATCACATCATTCAAGTTAGTGCTGCAAAAACTAATTATTTCTAATCGATAACAACTGATTTAGTAATCGATTGGTCGGGTCTGTTATAATGCAGGTAACACATACTGTCTCCTGGGGTGGGGACGGTACCAGCCAATCACGGGCCTTCTGTAGCTCATGTGATCTGTTCTCTGGAGTAAACATTTAAATAATGTTGAAGATTGTTTCACAGAGATTTCGTTCTAAAGCACAAAAACAATGTGTTAATGTTGCACTGCTGAGTTTAGTGTAAATACAGTCGTGGTTCAGTGCAGCTGCTCTGATGTGAGGAGCGTTCAGAAGAAGTCCAAAGATTCTTCTTCCTAACCCTAACCCTAACCCTAACCCTCACCCTCACCCTAACCCTAAACCTAACCCTAAACCTAACAACTACTGCTTGACCCCGTGACCCCATGATACTAACAAAACAGCCTCTTTAGAATTCTGCATCTGCACCGAGGACCAGAACTTCTGTACAACTGTATTTTATTGAAACTAGATGCTGTGTATGATTACAGAATGATCATTGACTGGATATTTTTATATCAACACATCATTTATATTATATATAATACTTGTATGTATATCCACCAGGACTTACTACAAAGGATGATCAAAGAAGAGGAGTGTCTGAAGACGAGGCTCGTCAGCAGCATCCACACCTGCAGGACAGAAATGGAGAAACTCTGCCTGGAACTTCAGCTGCTTGTGTTTGAGGTAACAACGTTTTCAGTGAATGAAACTTTATTTACACACTCGACTACAGATCGTCCATGACAGAAGGATCATTAAGTATCATATGTCTCAAACAGTATTAACCTGCTTACTGTTCATTTGATTCCGAAACCATTTGTAACATAAGTTAATCAAAAATACAAATTCTGATCCTGATGATCAGCTTTACTAACTGTAAGGGGGGGTTAGGGTTGAGAAGGAGGAAAGATCTCAGGAAGTGGATTTGTTCTCTGCATATTCAGGAAGAGGAGGGCGTTAGCATGCTCCAGCAAGAGAAGAACATCCGCACGCAGGTGGAGGCCCTGACGAAGGAGCGGACTCGGAGGATGCAGCAGCTGAAGGAGCTGCTGGAGCAGGACCAGGAGCTGTGCGACATCTTGTGCTCCATGCCGTACGGCATCGCTCCACAATCTGTGCCGTCACCGGAGCAGCTGGAGAACTTCTGCCAGCACATCACCGATCAGAGCGCAGAGAAGGTGGGAGCTCCTTGTTTGACATGTGGGTCTCATGAGTCAGCTGAGGGACACGATAATCTTCACTGGGATTCACAACATCATTCATCTCTTTTCTTATTCCACATACCATCCTCTTCTAAATAGAAACATGTTGACCACCTAGACGATGAGAACACTTCCTCATGATAGTTGAGGCCTCATGGTTTTCTGCAGGCCAAGTGATGAGAGGGACTGAACATTATACGTACATATACAATCCTGAATGGTAGACACATGAAAGTTATTTGTTGAAAAGGTCCCAGTTCAATCTGCCATGTTTTCAGGCAAGGCGTCATGCTGAGTTCATGGACCTGAAAAAGCAGATCATCTCATACATGGAGGAGCTGGATCGGATCCCTGACACCAGTTTTGAGAAAGACGTGGTCTGTGAGGACGAGGACTCGTTTTGTCTGTCCAGAGACAATATCACAGCGCTCAAGCTGCTCCTTTGTCAGGTACTATTATTTTTTATAAACAGTATTTCTTGTCTTAATATACTTTTACAACCTTCTGTAGGCGATATTACCTCTGTAAAATGTCTTATTTTTCCGTTTCCTTCTGTTTATCCAGGCTGGGATTTAATATAGTTCTTGGAATCAATGCTTTATACTCCTGAATATTAAATGAATGCATTTTGTTGATAAAAATAATATTAGTTTTATAGAAATTAGAGAAATCTCTGATGTGTCTCATATCTGGAGAACTATGAGCTTCATACTTGCATGGTGAGTTGTGTTGAAAGAGATATCTTCAATATGAATAAAACAAAATCATGAGTTGACCAGTGCTCTGTAGCAGCAGCAGCTGGACTCAACTAGTTCTCCAGTTGGTTCTACAGATCTATGACCGCTTGGTTTAAAGGGTTAATTCAAACCCGGTGAACATGGTCACTGTCAAAGCTGCAGAGTTACGAACCGATGACACGTTTCTGCCATTTTGATGCAGCTGGAGGAACAGAAGGCCGAGACTGAGGCGATGTGTGAGACGCACAGAGAGAAGATCCAGCAGCTGTGGGAGCGACTGCAGGTTCCTCAGGAGGAGCGAGGCGCCTTCACTGAGCATATGGTCACTTCCAAGAAGAAGAACCTTGAGGCGGTGAGAGGACTTTGAGTTCATTGGTCAAACACCAGCTGTGGTCGTCAGGACTCTTCCTCAACACTTTGGTTTTCTGTTTCAGTTACAAGCAGAAGTTCAGCGTCTGGAGGAGCTCAAGCTGTTGAACATCCGCAGCGTCACAGAGAACATCCGCTCCCAGATGGCTGTGATGTGGGAGAAGTGCTTGTTCAGCACCGCCCAGCGACAGGCCTTTGCACCTTATTATAGTGGTGGGTTCACGTCTTGTTTTTAGCCACTATAAATCCAATGATGCATAAGTTTGTATCAGTGTTGACATTTAAGCTGAACTCGATTGTTGTAGAGGATTTTACTGAGGAGCTGTTGCATCTGCATGATGCTGAGATCCAGCGCTTGAAGCAGCATCATGAAGATCACAAAGAGCTTTTTGATGGAGTTCAACAATGGGAAGAAAGCTGGAGACTCTTCCAAGAGCTGGAGGTGAGGAGGCCACAGCAGTCACAGGAATAATTTAGACGACAAACTTTACACATGTAGCAGCAGTTCAAGTTAGAGAGGAGTGCCTCATATTGGTTGTCCTTCATCTTTCTGGGTATCAGAAAAAAGCCACAGATCCGGCAAGATTCACAAATAGAGGAGGGAATCTTCTCAAAGAGGAGAAGCAGCGGTCGGAGCTGCACAAAAGTCTGCCCAAGGTAAGAACCTGCTGTCATCGTCCAGACTCAAAATATCTTCCCACATTTCTTAAGAATTTGACAATGTGTGTGTGTGTGTGTGTGTGTGTTTTGTAGCTTGAAAGGAAATTAAAAGCCCAGATGGATGCGTGGGAGAGTGAGCAGGGTCGGGAGTTCCTGGTCAACGGACAGAAGTTTCTGCAGTATGTGGAGGAACAGTGGGAACTGCACCGACTGGAGAAAGAAAAGGAGAAAGAAGAACGGGTGAACAAGCTGTTTTGTATCGAAGATTTCGAACATACGTTGCCTTAGAAATTTGTTGACACTTCTTTCCATTCTCTAAACAGCATTTGAAGAAGAGCAAACAGACCGAGGTGGACATGCTGTATGGAACCGCTGTGAGAACACCGACCAAACGCAGATTCCTGGGAACCACCACACCAAACAATAAATCACGAAAGGTTATGAGCTCTATTAGTTGTTTTTGCTGATTGATCCAATACACATTTATTCAGTGATGTATGTCTGTCAGTGCTGACACACCCCCTCTGTCCCTGTCAACAGTTTAATGCCACTGCCAGTGTTTCTAGTGCCACCACCAACAGCAGCATGCGCTCCGTCTATGGTGGAACTGTCTGTCGCTCGCCTGTGCCCCGCCCACCTCTCTCAGCAAACAAGGTGGGTTTCACATTAAAGACAAAACAAGTCAAATTATAGCTGCATGCAAAGAGTCCTTGGGTCCCTTGAGAGGCGCTATGAACATTTAATTAGAAAACAGTTGCTGTTTTGAGGAGGAATATGAGGAAGACTTCGTGTTGCTGCTCAGGTTTAGTTTGAGCAATCATTAGCAGTAATGTACATAACCCAGGGTTAGAATTCACAACCTCAGAACCGATGGATCAAGGCTCTGAAGAAAGATTGAACAGAAAAGTATCGGTCATTATGTGGAGATCAGTGTTGATATTGTGACTTCAAACAAATCAGCATTTAAATAAGCTACAAAATCCTTTAATATCTTTAAGGATTTTATATCATTCACAGATCGTGAACGTAGGGCACATGGAAAACCATTTATCGCATATCACACATGAGATATCGCGATGACGATGCATTTACTCTATGTGGTGCAGCTCTACAGAAATGCATAGACTCAATTTTCAGGACATTTTCCAGAGTTGATACCTTTAGTCTTGTGTTGAACTCTGAAAAGACTTTTCTGTATCGTGTTGTTTAGGAGGTCCCACTTGTCTCAGCTGTTTTCTCTGCTTCATGTTGTCTAGTGTCCAGCGGCACGGACACCAGGAGGCGCTAAGCCCCCCCATCCCAGACTACAGGGCTGTAACAAGGAGAACGAGGCTCAGTTGAAGGGGAACCCGCTGAGTGGTGCGTTGCTGACCCCCGCTAGTCCACAGCGTAACTTCAGCTTAGCTTCTGTTGCCAGCACCTATTCAGAGTTTGTGGTAATTTACACTTTTGTCTCTAATTTCTTTGCTCTGCTTCTATTTCCTCATTTCTGTGCCAAACACATTGAAGTCTATGATGGAAGTTTCTGATTGCTAATGATATAAATTTATGTTTTAGAGGGACTTGGTCAACATTGAATCTGTTCAGTCAAGGTGTGTTTGAAGTTTTAAAACATCATGTGTGATGGTCACTAATCTCTCTTATCGTAACTGCATGTCTGTTATCAAAGGACAGATTTCCATTTATGAACAACATTATGTTTTGACTTGAATAGGAACATTTACATGACAACTGACACTCCCACCGATTATTGCTTTAGTGTTTGTGTGTGCTTCATTAGAGACGTCTACACCCGCTCGAGGTTTCAGGAGCCGTGCACAGCTCCACTCAGATGACGCTGTGCACTGTCAACCGAGCCATTTCCTCCTGCTCTCCATACATTGTGTAACATTCTGTGGTTTTTACCCAGTGGGAGTTTATACACATGTCCGATAACACTGGCCCCATCACAGCTGATCTTAACAGGTGGTTTTCAAGTGGACAGCTCTAAGTTCAGGTGTGAACAGCCTCAGATATAGATCCGATCAGACCAGACCACATTCAGAGGTGATCTGAGCCGCATGTGTCCACATTCTGTTATCATGTAAAAAACTCGTCCTGGGTCACATGTCAAGGACATCGTCCTCAGTTGACGTCTCTGAGCAGTTTCACTAAGAATCTGACATATTTGATCTTCTTGTTGATTTGTAATATCAACACGGATCAACACATGATGATCCACACTTTCCTTAAATTGGTAAATTCTTTCTTCACAGCTGCCCAGGATTCATTCAGACTCTGTTGACTCTACCTATCTCTCACTTGCTCGTTTCAACACACACACAGACACACACAGACAGTGACATCGGACACATATATAAACTCCGTTAATTTGCATGTAGGGTTAAGGTTGAGCAAGGGAAATACGATCTGATCAGAGGAGAGACATTCAGGACGGATTAATACCAGGTGTGTGCTTTTGTGTCTGTGTGTGTGTCTGCATGCATGGTGTGTGTGTGTTAGTGTCAGCAAAAGAGAGAGAGAAGTGTGTGGCGCTGTTACCTTTCTATCAAGTTCCGGGACTTACAGAAGCTAGCAAGTTATTTTACAGTAATCACTATAAGCTGTTTCTAGTGTACGAGAGTTTTGTTGCGAGACAACTCAAAACTTCATGGAGAGGCGGTCGCCTGGCAATTCTCTATGCAGGAAAAACGCTGACTAATCAACAATCTCTGTCCACTTGAGCGTTTTGTAGCATAACATCTGTATCATTGTCAAATACAGAGTTGATCTTAACAGCAGCTGTTAGCAAAGAGAACAGGGTCAGCAGCACTTTGATTCTCCACGTTGTGTCCTGGGAGCTGAGGCTGGTGGTTTCCTCCTGAAGGTTCATGTGATTGGAGGAAGTTTGCAAAATTACAGGAATATTCAAAGTTGGAAACTTTCCATGGGAATTAACGGGAATATACTGGAAATACTGGGGTAATTTATATTAACTGTGTTTACCTTGTCATATATAGACATAAATATAAACATTTTGTTTTGTCATAAGCAGACATGCATGCAGACATTTCTAATACAAATTTTTTAAATGACATTTTTGACTTAATCCATTTGTGGGTAGAACTTTAATGGATTATTTTTAATTGAACAACAAAAACATGAATATTGAATAAAATAAATGCATTTTCATTCTAAATGTAAAACGAAAGCATTAAGTCAAGCTTCTCAAGCCTCTGCGTTTTGCTGTGATGGAGGACAGGGTCTAATTCAACTGAATCTGCATTAAAAGATCGTGCTGCGAGATCTAGAACTGCTAACGTTAGCCACTTGCCAGCGAGATCTGTTCCTGTGGACTATAAGTACAGTCACCTGTCTACCCTGTCAATCGATAGTGGATACAGCGTGCTTTCTCGGACAAGAGGACAAGAGTAAATAATCCTTACAGTTTCAATAGGGCCTCCCAACTTTTGGTGCTCGGGACCTAAATAAAACAAAAATCCATTCATTCCGTCAATTTGGTTTACAATAGCTACATCATCTGCAAAGAAATACAGCGTGTGCTGCGTTCCACACATCTTTAAAATAGAGTTTTGAATGATGTTTTTATTGCTCAGCCTTTAATTTGCGGTTTTATTTTCAATAAGCCGCCAAACTTTTTTGATGGACCCCAACAGCCGCGAGTAATCGAGGTGATGGTCTTTAAGTGAAATGTCATTGTTGTATATCCTTAATCATTGGATAGTTGAACACACACAGAAAGTATTATTCCATGTCTAAACACTACAAGATATTAAAATGCTGCTTGATATGCATATATATTGCTAAACCAGTCCTGGTTTAAGTGAAAAGGTCCAGCTTGAATTAGATTCACTTCCACCTGAGGCTCAGGCCGCTCCAACAACACAAATTAGCCAGGTCTAATCAAGGCTGCTTCTATCCAGACTTAATAAACCAGGCTTTAATAAAAGAGCTTAAGCATAACAAAAACTTTGGGCAAACGTTTCTTTCAAACAACTTGTTTCCACTGATATTGTTTCAGACAGAGCTGAACAGAGCTCGACCGTTATCCTGGTCCGGAGCAGGCTAGCTCTAAAGAATAAGTTTCCGTTGTTACTGAGCAAGAATTCATTTAAGACAGATTTACACTTATCAAAGTAAGCCAGGATAAGCGTTCATCTTTTCACTCATTGACACTAACAGCCGTCACAGTTTGATCAGAAACAGATAAAGAGCTTGTATGTGGATGAGTTTTTTGTTTCTACAAGTCGTCTCCTGCTCGTATTGTTACGTATAAAACAAGGAAACTGATTTAACGTGCGTCTGCTCTGCTTCCACAGCGAGACCTGTCCAAGGCCTCTGACGCCAAGGTCCAGCACAACATCCTGAACTCCACCGGCAGCAGCCTTTGACCCCTCCACTCGGATGTGACTGCACCATTCAAACACAGTACAATGAAGTTTGGGTGAAGATGGATCACTACCTTTCACTGCCATCAGCTATTTTATATTTAAATGAAGGTAATAATATATTTAGTGATAAGTCAGTGATAGACAAGAGTCACTTTAAGAGGACTAAAGTTTGTATATTACTTAAACTAACACTCATTTCTCTCTGGGGTTTTTCTAGTACCAGATATAAAATCTGACGTCTGCACATTTTTTTAAATATAAAAAAGAAAGTTAAGCTTTCTGAGCTTATGCAATCTGGGGTCACAGTACAAATGTATTATGAGTTCATTGCACTTTAAAAAAAGATATATTGCAGCGCATCAAGTACATAAAAAAACACTAGTAACCTAAACCCTATTTTGTATGTATATATATATATCGTGTTGTAATAAATGTTTGTTAAAGATGGTTTCTGTCATTTCAGGTTGTTCTTGTCACAATGACGTTCATATTCAGCTGCTTTATCAACCACCTAAAAACTCAAAGAACCACTTGTTCTGTTGACCAATGAGGATCAAATCTTCTAGTATTTCATTCATCTAATTCAACAGCTTTTACAGTCAAACATGTGACTTTCTGCTTTAACAAAAATCAACTTATTGAAATGCAGAAGTTCTATGAAAAATCCACAATACTGTCTTTAAGAGGTGGCAAATGATTTTTGTTTGAGTTGTAAGAGAAAAATAAAATTTGTCTCGATCAACTTGTGATTCCCCTGATGGAAGTCACTGATTCACTCACTGGACTGTGATCGTATTCAAACTGAAGCTCAGATAGATTCATCAAATCAAATCCGATCAGTTTAATGTTTCACAATCTTCACTTCATCAGATACAGCCGCTCCACAACGAGAGGAACGTGTCTGAGCTGAGTCCACACAGTTCTGTCTGCTCCCAGTCCTCCGTCTGAAGCTGCTTCTTATCACGTGGCCACCTCCTGGCTCCTTATTGTCCGATGTGAGAATATGATGAAGTGTTTAAGGTTTAAATATGAGTAAAATACCCTAATTTCACCTAATTTTAATGATTTCAATTCTGTGGATAAATAAAACAAACACTAGGATTTACAATAAGTAAATCAAATAGAAAAAAGTCACGCTTGTATTTTTTAAGGATTTCCACCGGAACTTGCGTCACAAGCGGAAAAGGAAGTGTATCCAGTGACGGACACTTGTTGGTGTGACACCTGCGACTCAGGTGTGATTCAGGGACTCGGTCATTGACGTCATGATCAACTAAGTCTTTACGCACTTCCTCTCCACGGAGCTCCGTCATGTCCGCCGCGGTGGCGCGGCTGCTCTTCTACCCGACGTTAGGCTACAATCTGCTGATGGAGAAAGTTTCCAGCCGCCGCTGGTTCGACCGAGTGGATGAGACCGTGATAGTGGGAGCACTTCCGTTCAGATCCATGACGTCACAGGTGAGTGTGTCCCGGTCATAGCTCCCACCCGGTGACCGGTGAGCTCCCACCCGGTGACCGGTGAGCAGCCGCCCGGTGACCGGTGAGCTCCCGACCGGTGGATTATTCTCCTGTGTAGTTTGTGATTTATGGAATCTTGTGAATTTATCCAAATAAATATTAAAACGTGTTTATATTTAAGTTTGAAGAAATATTCAAATATTTTCATGTCACAAATGGTTAAGTCCAGTTACTTCAGAAGCAATGAACCTGATTCAACGAGTCAAAACGTGTTTTATTAATTGTATTTGTAAGCTATGAACAAAGTCTCCGTTGAATATGTTATGAATTATGTTATTGTAAAGTTTTCATATTTTCTCGTGAAGCTGTTTGACTTTGAGACTTTGGGCTTTTGAAAGCAACATTTTTCAGTATTTTTAGAATAGAAACAATGGAAAATGTTTTGCTCAGGATGATTTAATGAATTGAAGTTGCTGATTGTAAACTATTCAAACTTCAGGAGGTGTGATGGTCGGTGTGTGTTGTTGTGTGTTGTTGTGTTGCAGCTTGTACAAACAGAGAATATCCGAGGAGTCGTCACCATGAATGAGGAGTATGAGACCATGTATTTCTGTAACTCGGCTGAGGTGAGTTCACTGGTCTTCTCATTGGTAGACGATAAAGTGATAAAAGTTAATTATAATAATGTGAATTTCACAGTCTATTACTTTTCACATATTTTGTGTTGTCAGATAAGATCCGTTGTTCAGAGCTGAGTCGTTGTGGTGTGTCGTGCTACTGGCTGATTCTAACCATGGCTCTCTCTGGCTGTCGTCCTGTCCATGCTCCCTGATGGTGGCGCTGGGTGAAGGAGTGGCGTGAAGCCGGCGTGGAGCAGCTGAGGCTGAGCACAGTGGACCTCACCGGGGTCCCCAGTGTGGAGAAGCTGCATCGAGGCGTGGACTTCGCCCTGCAGCACCGGCAGCAGGGAACCAGCGTGTACATCCACTGCAAGGCGGGTCGCTCGCGCAGCGCCACACTGGCCGCCGCCTACCTCATCAGGGTCAGTACAGAACTTCAGCTGGGCAGAGTTGTAGATGGTTGATCAACTGAATTGGCAAAAGAGAAGCATCTTTACAGTGAAATGCAACATAATATAAAATGCAGTAAATAATGTACTTTTTTTTAAGTCAAACTTGAAACAGTATTTCCGTGTGTAGTAAAAATACAGTTAACGAGGGTGTTACTATGATTTGAAGAATATGTCTGACTGATCAGTAGCAGGATTGAACAAAGCTCTTAGTATACTGCTGAGTAGTTGGGGGCATGTGGGTGGTTAGAGATCCAAGGTGCACGCTGACACTGATTTGTTTAGAAAATTGATGGACAATAATTCTGTCCCTCGTCCTCAAGCAGGAGAACCAAACCTGATCTGATGATTTTAGCTGCTTTCTGATATTTCCTGACTAAACGCTTTGACACTGCAGGGACCCGGTGTGGATGTAAACACTGACACGTTTTGATCCACAACCCTAACACTCTGATCTGGTTTCCTGATTGTTCTCCTGCTCACAGTTACACTGCTGGACTCCAGAAGAGGCCTGTCGGAAGCTTATGAAGGTTCGACCCCACATCCTGGTGCGTGCTGCTCAGCTGCAGATGCTGCAGACGTACTACCAGCAGGTGTGTGAACAGTCCAGCTGAGAGCGCGGGGCGACGTGTGGACGCCATCGTGTTCCCTGCAGCAGGAGTCAGTGGAGCCAGAGACATGAAACCAAGCTGCTGGTGAATGAATGAATCCTTCACATCTTAATGTGAAGGATTAAAACACACCCAATGTTTATTTTAAATCAATTAGCAAGAGTTTTATTGGTAATTAGCAGATTTCACCTGTTACTTCATGACACATCAGTTAGAAGAAATTATAGTTTCTACATTTTTTGCCCATTTCATAAAACGCCAAACTAAAAACTTCTCTACTCTCTGGTTCTATCACCTGGAGCTGAAACAGATTATTCACATTTCTGAACAAAGTGATTTTTTCCTCCCAACCTGTCGTCCGCTTCCTGTGAGTGTCCAACTTTCAGAATAAAATGTTTGTGTTGTAACATTAAAAGTGTCACAGGATGTTTTACTGCGTATATCGGTCATATCAGTGATGTGGTTACTGAGAAAACTAAAAACCTTTTCTTTCAAGTCATTATTTTTTCCTCTGAAGCCTCATAACTTAAAAAATAAATATGTCAAATAAATATTTGAGATGAATTCATACTAATGGTGTTTCTGTGCCTTTATTTTGAGCTAGTAGGTGTTAAAGACCTAAATCAATAAAAACTAAAATCTGAGTCACCATGAGCAACGTGTTGTCAACCAGCAAAGCTGATTCTATTAATCCTATGAAATAGGGTTAATAATCGAGTATAGATTAGAAGTAGAACCCTGACCAGGCTGCAAGTATCGAGCACTGACACAACCTCAAAATAAGAGGAACTGTATGAAGTGTCCAGCTCAGTTTGTTGCTGTAGATCAAACGAGCAGCAGAATGATGATCTGCTGCCGTTTGGTAGAGAGGCCAGATTCCTGTAACGATGACATCACTTCTAATCGCTTCTTGAGCTTTTTCTACACGGTTCTTTGAAGGAAACAAGATATTTATCTTAAGCCTCTTGGACTGAAAATAATTCCAGAAGAAGTGAATACTCTCAGAAGCACAGCTTGATGCAGCAATACCCAGATGCTTGATAGCTGAGGTAATGAACTCTAATGTACTGGTGGAGTCCCACAGCTGGTTTAAAGATCTATGGGAACAACTAGAGCAGGTAAACACGTTTCAATATCTGGGGGGTTTATTGACACGAGCTGCCTTGGAATGAACATATCAATAACATGAAGTCAAAATGCAAGATGGTGCTTAATGTAATGTCTCAAAGGGTTTGAATGAGGAGCTTTGAAGAATATATATGTAGCTTTAATGAGATCAGTGATCGAGGGGTGGGGGTTACAGGTCAGCAGCAAAAACTGTTAAAGAGACTAAATACTAAATCAGACACTGAGTTAAGACTTAACCCTAAGTGCTGTGAGGAGAGAGAGACGAGGGGAGGAGAGAGAGACGAGGGGAGGAGAGAGAACAGCATCAGGTTTCAGATCGGACTAGTTGTAATGAAAACAATAAGAGTGTAAAGATGTTATTATTTATAGCAGCAACACATAATAATAGTGAGAATAACACTGTTGTCTGAGGAAGGAAAATAATCAAATATCAAATAAAGCAAAAAGTGTACAGTCAGAAATATAAAGAAAAGGAAGCAGCTGAGGAAACGAGTTCCACCTAAAGAATCTGTTCAGTGTTGACGAAGGGAAATATTAACGTTACGTTCTTAAAAGAAACCGGATCAGTGGAGGCTTTAAGATCAGTCCTCCGTCCACCAGGGGGCGAGAGAGCGCGCACAGCGACTTGTTCCTGCAGAGACACACAAACATGGCGGCGTCGCTGATGCGGTTTGTCCGCGGTGGCTTCGGGAGAAGTTTGAACAGTAAGTCGATCCGAAACCGACCTTATCTAATTAGTAATGATCGATTTGTTTCGAGTCTGTTTCACGGCATCGAAAAAGAAACCGACACAGCTTCAATCGTCAGATGTTTCCGGTTTGACCTTCGAGCTAATGACAGCTAATGCTAACGCTAACCTGCAGAAGATGGACTCTTGTTCTTTCTAACTAATGAGTTTAAATCCAGTTCTCTTTTTAACTTTGTGGATATGAAACGTTTCAGAATCAACGAGCCTTTGTTTTGATTATTGTTTCTCTGCTTCTTCTGTTGCTCAGTGGGTTCAGGGTTGATTTAGTAACAGGGTTGATTTAGGTTCAGGGTTGATTTAGTTACAGGGTTGATTTAGTTTCAGGGTTGATTTAGTTTCAGGGTTGATTTAGTAACACGGTTGATTTAGGTTCAGGGTTGATTTAGTTTCAGGGTTGATTTAGTTACAGGGTTGATTTAGTTTCAGGGTTGATTTAGTTTCAGGGTTGATTTAGTTTCAGGGTTGATTTAGTTTCAGGGTTGATTTAGTAACACGGTTGATTTAGGTTCAGGGTTGATTTAGTTTCAGGGTTGATTTAGTTTCAGGGTTGATTTAGTTTCAGGGTTGATTTAGTTTCAGGGTTGATTTAGTTTCAGGGTTGATTTAGTAACACGGTTGATTTAGGTTCAGGGTTGATTTAGTTTCAGGGTTGATTTAGTTTCAGGGTTGATTTAGTTTCAGGGTTGATTTAGTTACAGGTTTGATTTAGTTACAGGTTTGATTTAGTTACAGGGTTGATTTAGGTTCAGGGTTGATTTAGTTTCAGGGTTGATTTAGGTTCAGGTTTGATTTAGTTACAGGTTTGATTTAGTTACAGGGTTGATTTAGTTTCAGGGTTGATTTAGTTACAGGGTTGATTTAGTTTCAGGGTTGATTTAGTTACAGGGTTGATTTAGTTTCAGGGTTGATTTAGTTTCAGGGTTGATTTAGTAACACGGTTGATTTAGGTTCAGGGTTGATTTAGTTTCAGGGTTGATTTAGTTTCAGGGTTGATTTAGTTTCAGGGTTGATTTAGTAACACGGTTGATTTAGGTTCAGGGTTGATTTAGTTTCAGGGTTGATTTAGTTACAGGTTTGATTTAGTTACAGGTTTGATTTAGTTACAGGGTTGATTTAGGTTCAGGGTTGATTTAGTTTCAGGGTTGATTTAGGTTCAGGTTTGATTTAGTTACAGGTTTGATTTAGTTACAGGGTTGATTTAGGTTCAGGGTTGATTTAGTTTCAGGGTTGATTTAGTTTCAGGTTTGATTTAGGTTCAGGGTTGATTTAGTAACAGGGTTGATTTAGGTTCAGGGTTGATTTAGTAACAGGGTTGATTTAGTAACAGGTTTGATGTAGTTTCAGGTTTGATTTAGTTTCAGGGTTGATTTAGTTACAGGGTTGATTTAGTTACAAGTTTGATTTAGTTTCAGGTTTGAATTAGTTTCAGGGTTGATTTAGGTTCAGGGTTGATTTAGGTTCAGGGTTGATTTAGGTTCAGGGTTGATTTAGTTTCAGGGTTGATTTAGTAACAGGTTTGAATTAGTTTCAGGTTTGAATTAGTTTCAGGGTTGATTGTGAACTATCGTCTTCTGCTCTTCTCTCAGTTGTGAGGAGTTCGTGTCTCCAGCAGCAGATCAGACCTCAGAGCTCCACCACTGAAACCAGTCGTGAGTACAAAGTCAAACAATATGGCTGAACTACTGATGTCGTGAAGCTCCTGTTCATGCTTCTCATGTATCGTCATCAGGGTCGGACCAACAGACCAAAGTGTTCTTAATGAATGAAATAGAGAAGTTGAGCAGCTGCTGCATTGTTCTTATCAACCTCTGTGCTTCATGCAGCCACCACCAGGCCCTCGGACGCCATCGCTCACAACCAGCTGGCAGCGTTTGGAGAGTATGTGGCTGAGATGATGCCCAAATACATCCAGCAGGTCCAGGTAAGAATGTCGGAGACTCCGTTCACACCTGATGTCGACATCTGTCCTGAGTGACTACAAGTGGTTCAGGTCTGAACCTCTTTGTATTCAGCACGTGTCTTTAGTTCTGATCACTTAGGCATGTTGGGCCTCTGTCACTCACGTGTGCGCTGTAATGTTCTTACTCTCCACAGAACATAAGTGTCATAAAATTCGAATCATTCTAAATTGACAGGCGCGTGTCCGCTCTCTGCAATTAGCAAACTGTCACGCCTCTATTTCTCCATATAAGGACATCGGTTTGTCATGAAGCGAGCGGCGTGAACAGAGAAGTTGAAATTGAAGGCGTCGGAGGTGGAAGACACAAAAGACACGTCCTCACTCCGGAGTGTTTTTGTCCATTTTAAAACCAAGGACAGGCAAAGTGCTATTAAAAGAAATTAATTCAAATTCAAGTTTCCCTTTTTCCTGTGAACCAAGAACTGCTGATACTAAAAATCAGATATCCATTTTTCCCTCTAACAGAAAGGACAGGGAAACTACAGTCTTCTTCGGACTAAATAATTTTGATTCAAAAAAGACGTTTGTCAGGCAATAGGATAACATTATGCTTTTAAAGTCATTAAAAAAAAGTTTAAACCATATTTTTGTAATGGATTCTAGAATCCTGCTCACAGGTCTAACCCTAACAGGCTGTCTCACTCCTCCTCTAATGCTCGAGGCCTGATCCATGGAGCAGCTCCACTGTACAGATCTTGCAGGTCGTTTTTTTTTGGGCTGTTAATGGTGAACTATTGACTTCCTGGTACGCGATGGAGCGGACCTCGCCATTGGTCCATGTTTTGTCGCTATTGCACATGCACGACTTTCAGAGATGGGAAGGAAGCGAGATGGCTCACTCCTCAGCTACTTCCATCAGCACCTCGGGTAAAACAACGTTAAGTTCAGCTGCACGGCACGAAACACACGCTGTGACGTGACCAACGAATCATTCACAAGTAAATTGTCGATTAGTCGTTGCACCCCTAGTGTGAAGAGGGAAACACACAAACACACACAAAACACACTACTGCAGACAGAAGAGCTGCTCCCGCAGATTACGACTGAACGTGGTGTTTGAACTTCACCTTCACCTTGTTTACCCAGAAACATAAATATGAATTCAGCAGGTTTTTATAGAGATGAGGGTGAAAAGGCGTCAATTTTTAATATTTAATGCATTTGGTCAATGCATTAGTAAATGATTGTTGTTCATCTACTACTTTATCTAAATCAATGGAGGTTTAAAACACTAGTTTGTTTGGCCTATGTCTCCCTAACCCTGGTGACAGCCATGGAGAGAGGAAGATGCTTTCGTGTTGTCCAGACTTCCAGAGCTCGTCCTTCAAGTCAGCATGTTCTAACCCTCAGATATGGCTTCAGGAACTTGCATGAATGATCTTTTGGAACTTTTTTGAATCTTCAGGGGTCTCATTTATAAAAGAGTGCGTAATATTCATACTAAAAGTCTACGTACGTACAAAAGCCGTAAATGGTGGACGCAAAAGAAAGTTCAGATTTATAAAACCGTGTGCACGCTCACCTGAACGCGATGTTCGCTTCATAAATCAAAGTCCACCTGGAAACTTTCGTACGTGGATCCGCCTCTAGCTCCGCCCTCCACACGCCCACTTTACACCATAAATGGTCAATGCAAGGCACGGCACGAATATCAAATGATGCTGCTGACCAATGGGCTTCCACCATGAGTCAGACGGAGTGACGGCATCAAGCGATGAGAAGAGGAAGTGAAACCCTGACATCGAGGTGTTTGTTAGTGAGGTGAAGAGCGACTTCATGGGACAGCTGTGATGTCACTAATAAAGGAAACACACTGACACTCTGCCGCTGCTGTGGATAACACAATGTGTGGATAACACAATGTGTGAGATCACACTTCACTGAACCCCGCTCCACTGTCACGACCGTATTTATTTATTTAGAGCATCGGATCGATTCCCTCACATCAGTGGATCTTCAGCTCCTCTGGGAGGTTATTTGGAAAGTTTCTTCATCTCTTGTGAGTGATCTCCCCTGAGCTCTGTGGCCTGATGCTCAGTCACGTTCACTGCAGTGATTTGATGATACATGCACAGTGTTAGAAGATATTATTAAAAACTATTAATGACTCGGCTCCGTAACTCTGCTGTTAAATTGAATCTGATCGTAATTTGCTTTAAGGTGTTCTACATATTTTTAAATTAAGAGGCTCGTGTGGAGCAGAACTAAGATGTTGGTTTTAATGTAAATGATGAATTGGATCAATAATCTGCTTCAGTTCATCACCTCACGTCTGCAAAACGTTCGTACGCATGAGTCAGAGTTTGCGTAGAAATACGAAGTTAGTTTTTTCTAAATCCCAACGTTTGCGTGTGAAGTGGCGTACGCACGTTTCAGGTTATAAACGAGACCCCCGATGTCTTTACTTGTCAGTAAAATAAACTATTGGACCCCCCCCCCTGTCTTTCTGTGTGTAGGTGACCTGCTTTAATGAGCTGGAGGTGATGATTCACCCTGATGGAGTGATCCCCGTGCTCACCTTCCTCAGGGACCACACCAACGCCCAGTACAGGAACATGATTGACCTGACTGCTGTCGACATCCCAACACGGCAGAACCGCTTTGAGGTAGTTTGTCTCAATACACACACACACACACACACACACACACACGTGCACATTTCCTTCTAACATGTCTCTGCTGGTTCACAGATCGTGTACAACCTGCTGTCGCTGCGCTACAACTCTCGTATCCGAGTCAAGACGTACACGGACGAGTTGTCGGCGGTGGACTCTGCAGTGCCCGTCCACAAGGCCGCCAACTGGTATGAGAGGGAGGTGAGTGGCAACCTGCAGAGGAGGAGTAACTGGTTCCCATATTGGGAGCTAAAGGGTCTTGAGGACATCGGTGATGTCGAGTGTAAAAATGAAATAGCATGAGACTTCATTTTTCATCCAGAAGACAGTGATGGACGGATTTGCCAACATTTTTAATGTGCAGTTGATTTGTGGTCAGAGGTCACGAGGTTTGCTGCTTATTGACTAATTAATGTGTCTTATCCTCATTGTGTATTCAAACGTCTCACATCTCAGTGTCGTGTTGGGTTCATACTGGCGCTGAGCAGAATGAATGAAAGAGTGTTTGTGTGTCTTCAGGTGTGGGACATGTTCGGTGTGTTCTTTTCCAACCACCCAGACCTGAGGCGGATTCTGACAGACTACGGCTTCGAAGGACATCCCTTCAGAAAGGACTTTCCTCTGTCGGGATACGTTGAGGTGAGTTCAACCTGTGACAGCGATCAGCTTCCTTCCTCCACGTGGGATTTCATGTTTCCTTCAAAAGATGAATGGAGGAGGACGTCAGTGACACGGATGGAAGCTGTGGATAAACACTTATAATGAATCCAGGGTTTCCACATTCTTTGAAAATGCTTCAGTTTTTGTAGTGAAGAATATTTGATGTGTTGATTATTGATTTCCACTCAGTATCTTAACGATATTTATCTCTGTCTGAGAGGAAACACTTCACATCGTGATGTTTTAAAATTCATCAAGATATCGACAATAAAATCCTCTCACAGTCTCTTATTTTTACATTTTCCTACAAGACCTCAAAACCCTGACCCTTTGAAATTCATGAACACATTGAAATGACTCTAAATGACATCTGCAGGTCCGTTATGATGACGAGGTGAAGCGGGTGGTGGCCGAGCCCGTGGAGCTGGCGCAGGAGTTTAGAAAGTTTGACCTGAACACGCCCTGGGAGGTGTTCCCCGCCTACCGAGAGCCCAAAGACTCTGCTCCCAAACTGGAGGCCGGGGTCGACGCCCCTGAGAAGAAGTGACGTCCTGTTGTGTAGTCTGTAGAAACACAAACACACAACATGCTCTGTTTGTGTCATTGTGGGACTCAATACCCTGAACAACCTGAAATATTTATGTAAATAATAATAAAACGATCTTTAAATGAATTTAGTGGAGCCGTGGTTTGTATCAACAAATACCAGTGAGATTTGATGCCAGTTGGTGGAAGCATTATGTTGTGGGGTTTTCCAGTCTGTCTGTTCTAACCCTAATCAGCCAGTGGAACCCATTCTATTGTGAAAGCCTGCTCACAGCTCGCTCAGTGTGACCTCACTGATGTGATGGTGTAGGCTTGCTGCTAGCTAGTAGATCAAAATGGATGACATACAGAGAAAGTAGTCAGTGGTGAATACCTAATGGAGTCGAGAGCCCAGTCGGACGTTTGGGACACGTGTGGTATTAACAGAGAATTGTCAATGGCTGTGCTGCTTGTTAACGCTGCAGCTGACTGAAGGCAACAGGCCGTCACTCTGCAAACATGACTTCTGTAAAGAACCATATTGTCACTGCATTAACAACAAGTGGGAGCTGACTGAGCGAGTGCTTTGCACTTCACAGTGGGACTGCAGCAGACCTCAGACCAGCTGTAAGTACTCGGTGAAAGAGTTCTCCAACTGGTGTAGGGGAGAGCGGGGTAATGTGGGACATTTTTTACATTTGCTCACCTCTAGGAGAGCTAAAATGATATATCAGTAAAATGTACACGTTTCCCATTAATTCAGGATGTTTTCTAGAAATGGAAATGATCAGAATGTCTTCAGGACAAAAAGCAGTGAAAATATGATTGTTTTTAAAAAGTGGTCTTGTGTCCCACTTTACCCTGGCTACTTTTTCCACTTTAAAACTACCATAACAACACATATAGTAGTATATAGTTAAAATCCCGACAGCTAGATTGACAACCACTAATATCGGACTAGTAACAGAATCATGGGGATTGGTCAATTAAGCACATTTATGATTATTATGATTCATGTGATCTCTAGCTCACCTGCACATTGTGTCTCTGTCCAATCGGCAGGGACAGGGATATTGTTTTTCTCTGCGTATTGAAATCCCAGTTCACGGCTCTTAACTGGAGCAAGGCCATGGAACTGGTCAGCTAGTGGTTTCCAGTGTTTGGCTCCTCCTCCATCTCATCTGTGAATATTCTCTTTACCTCAGCTACTGCACCCCAGGCTACTGGTTCTACTTTCCCTTTCTCTTTTTTCTTTATGAATCTTTTGAGGGTTGTCTTATCAATATTTCTATCCCTTCAGCTTTTCTTAAGGACTTCTTTCCTTCATGACCTCAGCGGCTGCACTCTCCATCTCTGCGAGGGGTGTTTGGCCCCAGGTTGTCTTCAAAATAAAACATATATAATGTAATATAACACTAGAATATGTTTAAGACTAAACTTAACTTGTGCTTCATGTCTCACTCTCTTTACCCCACAGCCACCGTTTTAGAAAAACAACATCTCTTAGCATTCAGGCTAATCTTCAGCTAGCATCAATCACATGGTTTTATATGTTGGAAGTTCATCAACATGTATGATATAAGTTTTTATACCTGATTCAATTTGTTTTGACACAACAGTTGATTAAGTTCAAAGCAAGAAAATTTACTTTTACATGCAAAAAACACTTTTGTGTAAAAACATACTTTCCACAGAACCAACTTCTCCTTCATGGCAAGGGGGGGGGGGGGGAGGGGCTTGAAAACATAATGGTCACATGACCTAAAATGTGTTCCGTTGCCTAGATACAGGGGGTGTTTCACATTACCCCGCCCTCCCCCACATGACTGACAGGTGTGGACAACGTGGCCTCACCTTCTGAACACTGCTTCATCCCTCACCTGCAGAAGATGATTTATCTGAGGAACCTACAGGAAGCGTCCACGGAGACATGTTCTACATACGACTCTGGAATCAGCCGGGATGATCCGAGCTCTTCTGGAGGAGCGGGGAGAACTTTGGGTGACATAACATTTCCATTGTGATTTAAGGTTTTGGAGGTATCTAAATTCACAAGCTTATTGTTGAAGCAGGAAGAGGTGGAACAGAAAATTAATTTATTTTCAATTCCTCCTATTCAAGCATCTATTTCCTGCTTTGAAATTCTTTCAATGGTTATCAATAAAATTCCTTTGAGCTTTTTCTGTTTATCTTTTAAATATTTATTTTTTATTAAATTGTATCAAGGTGTTTGATCCGGTCGGCTCATGATTCAGTAAATAATGTAAATCTCTTGGTCCAAAATGGCAAAATGTTATTGAAGCAGATTTCAGTCAGTTGTACAAATGTACCATACTGGCCTCACCCAGCAGATGGCGCTGTAGCACAGAACATAAAATCAAAGAACGATGACGCTTTAAATTCCTCTGAATGTTTTTTTTATCCGTCATTTTTTCAGACTTACAGACACAAAACAGTCCAGGCTGTTTCTACTCTTTTATTCTGGCAAATATTTGTACACGTAAGAAATACTCAAAACATTTCAAAGAGTCAACATGAGCCAGAAAACTGAAAAGGTCCAATGGTTTGTTTTGTTGAGGGAAACAAAACATTTTAAACCACGTCTGCTCGTCAAAGTTTACAATAATTCAGAAGAACGAACACAGACCAGAAACATCCGACACATTATCACTGCACAGATAAAACTCACTGATAAATCAAACACAGGTAACAGGCTGGGCCTGTGGAAGCTGTTCAGCAATCATCATTTTTACTTTATGTATTTTCAGTTACGTGCATGCATCACACAAGTGCCTCAGAGTGTCGCTCAGCTTGAGCCATTTCACGCTCCAGGAGCTTTTCACTTATTAACAGGAATCGATCTTGATTCAAAGAACTGTGTCCGGTCTATTTTTGATTTAAACTGAGACAGTCGCTCAAAGAACAGATCAAAAACATCTGGATGAATCTGCTTCAGTGTCGTGAGCTCCTCTATCTGGTTTCCTACTGAACGTCTGATCAGCCAAACCAAAGAGAGCTGTGTAGTGCACTCATTGTTTCCCACAATGCATCACGAAGAAGGGAACAACCGCTGCTCACTAACCGAGCAATATCTACCATCATGCATTGCACTTAGGGTGGAGAGAACTTCCCGACCTGTCATACGAATGTAACTACGTCACAGCTCAAAGTTTATTTCTACATTATTTTTTTATCTTAAAGTATTAATACTAAGTGTAACATAAATGTTACAAATTTAGTGTGTGATTTTCCACCTTGTCGTTGCTCCACAGCGAAGCTGGACCCACATTGAATCTTTTCCTTCGATAATTCCATAAAACGAAGTCATATCCTCTTCAGCAGGTGTTTCAGAAGTAAAAATCATTTTCTTAATAGAGATTTATTTTAATTCGACTCCCCTCAAGCTATGAGATTTCTCCTGTAGAATCCATAAGTTCACATATCAACCGTGTTATTCACGATGTCAATGAAGCTCGATTCTCATCTCTGATTGGTGGAGTTGCTGTTGCCATGGAAATGTAATGATGTCGGCTGTGATTGGATGGTTCCATCACGTTGAGAGAAACCAGAGTCGATAGAAAGGATTCACGATGGATTATGGAATGTTTAGTAGTTTTTTGCTCTGAATCCAATGTTTCATAATTCATCTGTAACCGGCTTCCAGACTGAAACTCTTTTATAGGATTTTATGAGACGTCACTATATATATATATATATATATATATCACACGAAATTTACTTCCTGAACCGGAGCCGTTCTGAAAGTGAGTCATCACTGTTACTATTACAATAAATCTTCTGCAAATCACATCATTACCACACAATGTCGTCCATCTTCGTTTTACAATCTGTGTGATGAACCCAAACACTGAAAGATGCTCAGAGCTCTGTGGAGTCAGGTGATGATTGTCTGTAAGAAACCAGTCCGTTGGTCCAGTGTTCAACCAACACACTGATCAGAGTAAAGTCAAAGGTCCTTTAACCCGAAGCAGAAACTAACCATCCCTTTAAAACCGTGCTCTCTCTCTTTAAGGACTCGATTGGCCTCCTTTCAGTCCAGTGATGTTTTTAGATTCCCCCCCGCCCCCCCCCCTCAGGGCTCGCCATCTGGACAAATGAATTAAACGCTGCTCGGATCAGAAGTTAAATTATGGTCTGGATCCCCTCGGGCTCAGAGGTGGCATGAGGTTAAAAGTTGGATGGAAACTCAGTCTTGACTTTTTGGTCGAGACTCATTTTGACACAAATCACACAGTTGATGATCTCATAGTTTTCACTGGTGTCGAAAGACGTGAAGTCAAGTTTTACATAAAAGCAGAAACAACAAGTCTTGACGAGAACAAATTCACTAAACAGAAAATTTCACTGAAAACAGTTATCTCCTCATTTCTGTGTCTTTTAATATCCACTGATCATATGAAGTTTGTCTTCTACAAAGTACATGTAACTCAAATTTGTCTCTAAGTTCTAGACTTAATTTTCTTTCCAGGATTTGATGGTGGTTCGTTTTGGAGCTGGCACGAAGTCTAAGGAGAGTTCAAAGGACACAGAGGTGAGCAGGTAACGACTGAGTTTTCATTATGAAGTGAAATATTCACATTACTGTTGGTTCCTCGTTAGGTGAGATGAAGTCCGATCCTGGGAACTCTTCTGTGAAGCTCTGCGCTCAGTCCCAGCTCCCTGTCACTTTGTGAAGGAGTTCATATGAAGAGGAATCTCCGGCCTTCTGTGGGGACGTGCACACTTTTCCATCTTCAACACAATGTTCAGTCCCGAGCCCATGTCCTGCAGCTAAGGTTTCTTATCTGCAGGTGGTTGGCTGGTAGTGGCGGTGGGGGGGGAGTCAGGGTAAACCAGGAAGCCAGTGAAGGTGATGTACTTGGCGTGGTTGCTATAGGCCCCGAACCCGTCTCTCTGGTGCGAGTACAGCCAGACCGTGTCCCCTGGTTTCAGCGCCAGCATCAAGCTCTGACTCTGCAGGGCTTTCTCTCCCTGGCTGTCGTCGTAGATCATCGCCTGCACCTCCAGACGGTTCTTCATCAGCTTGACGGACAGCGTCTTCTGTGGCAGCTTGCCCACGTTGAAGGAGAAGTAGTACACGCCAGGAACACGGCAGGAGAACACGCCCTCCGTGATGTTGAAGTCCGCTCCAATGTTGACGAGAGCTGTGTCGAAGCTAACGGGCTGGTGCTGTGGCAAGCCCACCTGGTCCACTCCCACAATGCTCTGGGTGCGCCCCACCGAGAAGGCAGATCTCTGGTCGTCCTCGTTATCCTCCTGCTCCTCCTCCTGCTCCTCCTCCTCCTCCTCCTCCTCCTCTCTATGTTGCAGCTCCCTCTCCTCCAGCAAACCTCTGGATCCAGACCTGTCATCTGTGGCCTGGTTACTCTGCAACAAGGGGACGCTGTCCTGCTGGGGCTGCTGGGAGTTGTAGGCGGGAGGCGGTTGGTGATGGTGCGTCTGGTAGTCGTAGGTGTCGGGGTAGATGAGGTAGCCGTTGAAGGTGGTGTAATGTCCGGTGTTGCTGTAGAGGGCATAGCGAGGGTCACCGTGGAGGCGGAGCCAGACGGTGTCACTGAACTCCAGCTGCAGCATGACGCTCTGGCTCTGCACCTGAGGACGGAGACACACTTTGTTATCCCAACACAATCCCATCATCAGCCCCTCGTTCAGAGGAGTTCGATGTGTAATCCCTTCTGTTGTGCGTTCATTTCCAACACAAACACACTCTGATAGGAGCCACACTGTTGTTCTCTGAGTCAGTCGAGCTCTGACACGATGGAAGAACCTTCCTCAGAGGAAAGAAACTCCATCTGAACAGAACTCAGCAGATCTTTGTAGCAGAGGTTTCACTTGCACAGTTTAAGTCAGCACTGCTTTTACAGCATGTGGAGTCAAGGAGAAGAGCCTTGTTTCTATTAAACAGTTTATCTGAGTTATAGTCACTTAAACATCTACGTAAAAACCAGCACAGGAGCTGGTGGAGGCAGATTGTTCCTGATTTCCCCTGATTAGTCGTTAACAAAGTTTCTGTTATTCCGTTCCTCTTGTAGCTTTTATCAAACTAAACTCAAACGGGAGTAAAGTTTATCAGGATCTATTTAAACTCTCGTTGCGATGATAATAAAGTTTGTGTCATCTCTGTGTTTTTAATGGAGCCACAGAGGAATCAGAAGAAAGTCGGACAAACCGAAATGCTTTTTTCACAAACTTTTATTTATGTGGTTTGGTTTGTTTGTTTTCAAAAGGCAAAACTTTAGTTTTCTCTATTTTAATCATATGAATCCCTTCTTATAATACCTTACTGTATTATTGTTCTTTTTAAATAATTTTCATGTAATACTTTATTATATGTATGATATTTTTCTTTCTCCATCTAATGGGATTAATCCTTGATAAAGTTTGAGCTAAAACAGAATCATTCTAGCAGCTAACTTGTTGTGTGAAGACGAAGTCGCACCTTCCTCTCCTCCCCGGCGTTCTCCTCGTACACGATGGCCTGCACCTCGTTCCTGTTCTTCATCAGCATCACCGACAGGTCTTTGTGTGGAAACTTCCCCACCGTGAAGGAGAAGTAATACGCCCCCGGGATGCGACAGTGAAACACGCCCGTCTTTGGGTCAAAGTCCGCGCCGATGTTGACATAGACAGTGTCAAAGGTCACCGTCATCTTAGGGCCACCTTCCATGCTGGTGGTGCGTGAAACTGAGAAAGCCGAGCGTGCTTCCACGTCGTCCAGGAGACGGGCAAAACACCAGACGCCGGCCGATTGGCCGAGGCTCAGAAGGACCAGCAGGGCGTTTCCTGAGAGCAGCATCGTGTCTGTAGAACAACAGACAATTAGGAATCAACTTTATTATGACAATTTTCTTATTTCAGCGATTAAAACAACTTCCGATGTGAAAAATAACATAATGACATTTTCCAGGAAACAAGTACATTCTGTACAAAAGTTACAATTATAGTGTGCTCTACCAAAACTTAACTTCAATCAATCAATCAATCAATCAATCAATCAATCAATCCACCATCTTTCAATCACAATTCATTTGTATTGTCTCTTATTCCCAGTTTGTCTCTTATTCCCAGTTTGTCTCACAGATGTAAACAAGGATCAACTTCCTGTTCTTAACTCAACACGAGTCAAACAGAAACTCAGTGATCAGTGATGAAGCTCAGTCCCATGTGAGGATCCTCTCCCAGGACACACACGTGCTGATGGAACTGAACACAACAACACAACAACACAACAACACAACAACAGGATTCACTACATGAGAAGAACCAGTTTGTAACTTCATGTTTAAAGTGTTTATACATAAAGTCTGATGGAGATGAAGGAGCAGATGATCTGAGGAGGTCCTGATGGTAGAAGATGTGAGGAGACATGTTGTATATGAAGAAGTCTTGAGTCAGCTGACAACATCAGGATCCACTTATGTTTCATCTTGACCAGGTCTATGAAAGAAGTAAGTTTCTGGATAATTGACTTGACTTGTCATTTTTATGTCATTTGTATTTGTTGTAATTGTGGTATATAATGTGTATATATATATAGATAGATAGATATATAGACACTAACCTTACCACTTTGAGATTCAAAATCTTGTTTTCACATTTAATACAAGCACAAATGTAAATAATAAAATAAAAAACAAGCAGCTATTCAAGAGTCTGAACAAAAAGTAAAAGTGCCCATAAATATTACATTTGATTGTAGATGTTCAAAGAAAGGCTTCGGTGCTCGATACTACAGATTCACTTGTTGTAAAAGACACAAACACACACATGTATAATATAATGTATTATAATATAATAGTTTGCAAGACATTTTATCAAAATATAATGTAATATAATATAACATGTTTAAAGCGGGAACTGAACTGAACACTTGTTTTCAAGTAAGCTCAGACTTGGTCCTCTAATTATTAATGTCAGCAACATTTCACACATCTTCTCTCATGTTGTCCTCATCTTTCCGTCTGGATCATAGAGCGACGCTGCTTCCAGAGCCGCATCGTGAGAAACAAAGACGTGAGGAAGGAGCTGGACGTGTTTACAGAGCAGCTGAAAGAACAGTTCTTCACTTCTACTGAGGTCAAGATTCCTGTGTGAAAGTAAATGAACTTATTACAGCTCGACTATCTGTGCAAATCAAGCTGACACTCATGTTACATTAATATAGTTTACAGACTATTTCACTTTAACCACACTGACCTCAAATCTGCTCGTGTGATGTCATCAAGTGTCCACAAGCCCTCAGGTTCACATTCCACTGGACACGAGCTCATTAATGTCCTGAAGTGGAGACGCTAGGGGACGTGGATGCATCTTGTCAGAAGACATCGGAGACATTTGTGTAAATGAGCTCGTCTCCAGTGGAACGTCAACCTGAGGGCTGGTGGACACTTGATGACATCACACGAGCAGATATGGAGGCATGTTGTGTTTTTTCTGTTGTTTTATTACGTCTGAAGTCTTTGTCACCATTGACTTCAATTGTATCGGATTATTAGAATTACTTCTGAAACCCCCCCCCCCCCCCCCCCTTCTATCATAGGGGTGAGTAGATGATCAGTGCATTTTCATTTTTCAGTGAACTATCCCTTTAAAGGAAACATGGTTCTAAATAATGATCTTATAGAAAATGATGCTTTAATGTAAATCAGACAACAACAATAATATATAAAGTAATTCAACCTTAAACATATAAATAAATGTCCAGAGCGGTAAAATGCAACACACACATTAATGTAGCAGTAATTCATATTAAAACTAGATGTGGTCTTGATTTTTTTACTGGAGCATAAGCTTGTTTTAAATCGAGTGGTTACTTGTACTTAAGGCACAACTGATGCTTTGTGTCTGAATACTTTTTGCCAACTTTTCTTCATGAATAAGATCATTCTGTTTTTAAATATCCTAAAGAAGTCAAGGCAGCAGTTAGACTTGTTCATGTAATGGAGGCTTTCACTGAGAAGCAGTGTTTGTCTGTGCAGCAGTTTGAACGAGTCATGTTGATGGACTGTCCTCCTCCGAGAGTTTGAAGCAACAATGAGTGGACGCATCAAACAAGCCTCTTCCACAACGAGCCCTGGGGGGGGGGGGGGGGAACACAGAGCTGAGCAGAGGAGGCCGTGCTGCTGGAAAGTCGTGTTCTGGTCAAGTTTGACTCACAGACGGGTTTCACAGCAGCATGAGGTTTGCAAACACACGTCAATATAATCACATTGACTAACGTGTTGGAGTCATTTCAGAAAATGATATAAAAATGAGAAATCAAATGCAGTATTTTAAATTTGGTTTTAATTTAGCTTTATGTGGAAGTAGCTGGTCAGAGAACCTCCATCTGAACCAGGGAGAGTTCATTGGAGCAGCTGAGTCCAGTTGACCAGTTACTGTCCCGTGATTCAACGGCAGCAGAGAAAGTCATGATGGAGAAATACGTGAGACAGTAGAGAGACAGAGAGACACATGGACAGAGCTCAGCTGCCAAGCAGAGTCCATTCATGTTCAGTTTCTGAATTTGTGTTGCTCAGTTAACAACAGAAAGGATGTCAGAAAGTCAATGGTTTGTTTCTGCTGCTGCTGGGAGACCCTGCTGGCAAATGTTTGTCAAATATGGTTTCTGTCGTTTTAGTTCGATCTTATCACACTGATGTTCAAGTGTTCAGAGGAAAGTGTCCTGGCCTCGTAGGGCATGTGTCCAGTAATACAGCTGTGAGGGTTGGAGGGTCTGAACTGGAGGAGTCTCACATGAGCAAAGCTCGTGCACACAGAGTGAGGGCGGGACCATTTCAATGTCATAACTACACCTGACATTTTATTGGATGGAGAATTTCTACAGACTTGATTTAGAAGCAGTGTGAGGAGAAGAGCTGAAGCTGAGCGAAAGCTTTATAATATCTGAACGTGAAATCAATAACTCCTGCTCTTAGACTGAAAGAACACACTCTGGAATTAAGAGAGGAAAAAAACGTAGAGGTTTGTGATCATATCTGTAAGACGTCGAGGACCTATACTGCAAATCAGGAATTATTCTTTTACTTTATGCAACAGTCATCTCTGCCTCCCCAGCAGGAAATTATTTCAGCCATCAAACGCATCATTTTATTGTGTGATTGTGATTATTGCAGTGATGGAATTCAGAGTCTGTTGAGGCTCAAATAACTAATGTGTCCTTTTCAGAAGAAGACAGAGACGGTGGCGTCGTGTCTGAACACTGTTCAGTTGTTTGTCTGTTTTCACAGCTGCAGATAATCTGTCATCTGAAAAACTTTGTCTCCCAAAGATCAAGGATTATCACGGATGTCAAAACGTGCTGTATTTTTAGATGATTGTCTTTTCTGCCTTAAGCCACTACCTCGTTGTTTATTTGAATGAAAATTTAGAAATAATAACCATATTCAACTTGTGTTACCGGTTGGAACAGAGTGAACTGAACATACGGATCATTACTGTACAGTCTGGATCAAATCAAGCTGACTCTCTCTCTCAGGTTCTCCTTCAGATCTGTTGTGTCTAAAAATAGAGGAGGAGAAATGTTTGTGTCCCAGGAGACAGATCAGGAACTGGTGATGGAGATGTGGATGAAAGGAGGAGATGGAGAGAGAAGAGAAGGAGTCGATGATAAGAAAGAAAGATTTTGAGTGAGAGTGGATTTAGATGCAGGAACTAGTTTGGCTTCATGTGAAGGTGTGAGTGGCCTATATACCTCAGCTGTGTGGGTGGTAATGTGTGTGTTTGCGTAGCTCTTGCTGCGTGGGTTACTGTCGGTGAGTGTTTTGTGTTTCTGTGTGTGTGTCTGTTCCGATTTGAAGTGTTTTGTGCATTTGTGAGTTTAGCATGTGTGTTGCTGTGTGTGACTTTGTAATTATCTGCTCTATTCCCCCCCCCCCCCCCCCCCATGCTCATGTGTGGGTACAGTGTAGATGTGTCCATGTAGAGCAGGACTTATTGATTTCACATTCAGATTTTTAAAAGCTTGCACTCAAACCCTCTGCTCCAGATTCTTGTGGTATGATTTTTTCTGTTTATGCTCAAACTGTGCGCTTGCACTCAAATCTTGTGTTGCAGCACAGTGCCACACCCATGAGGGCGGGGCAATTACAATCTCAACACCACACCTGGTATTCTATTGGTTGGAGAATTTTAACATTGTTGCATGAAAGATTCAAGAGCAGATGATTGGTGCAAACAGAAACAGTGTGGACTCGAGGACAAGCTGGACGCAGGGAATCTGTTCAGTGAGGACACGCACAAAATGCTTGTCACTGGGAGTGGGTGACAGGAGAAGGTGGGTGTGCAGTTTCCTCAAGTTCTCATTCAGGCTCCACCCCCCACTCCTCCAAATATGGTTGCTTCTGGTTTAAAAACAAGATGGCGCTGGACAGAATGTCAAACTGAGGCTTTAAAATGGCAGCTCAAAAACAGATCGGTGACATCATTACATGTCATTATATTACACTACACTACATTACATTGCATTACATTACACTACATGTCATTTGGCTGACGCTTTTGTCCAAAGCGACTTACAATTAGTACACTCAACATTTATGAGTGGTGCCGGTTCCACCACCAGCAGTGAACGCACCACGATACACTGTTGACCTTGTTGTCTTCGCAGCTGTTACAACTTAAATTCTTAATTTATATATATATATATATATATATATATATATATATATATATATATTAGGGCTGCTCGATTAATCGAAATTTTATTGTGATTTCGATTATTGGGTCAAACGATCTCCAAACTTCTATGATCGAGTTGAAACGATTATTTGGCATTTTCTTCGAAAGAGAAGCGGATGCACAATTCACCCTCACTCTCAAAAAATACTAACAACTTTTTGAAACTAACACTTTAGTAGCACTTAAATAACCCCAACCCTACTTATAGCACTTTGTAGTTTTGCTTTATTTTGAAGAAATTGTACTTTCTTGATTCTTGTCGTCCTCGTGTTTGATGCACTTGTTGTGAGTTACTTTGGATAAAAGCGTCATCTGAATGAAATGAAATGTAAAGTAATAAATTTCTCAGCATTGAGGATACCATTAATCCTGACCAAATCTCCAACTCCATTTGCAGAGAAGCAGCCTCCACCATGCTTCACTGCTGCCTGCAGACTCATTGTTGTACCGCTCTCCGGCCCTTGAGTGAAAACACTGACTTCTTCTACAGCCAAATATTTCAATTGAGTTGAGTCACTTGGCCTTGTTTCCATGTCGGAGGTTTGGCTTATTGGCTGCAACTCTTCCATGAAGACCACTTCTGATCAGACTTGTCCGGACAGTAGATGGGTGTACGTGGGTCCCACTGGTCAGTTCTGAGCTGATAGCACTGCTGGACATCTTCCGATCTCGAAGGGAAATAAGCTTGATGTATTTTTCATCGGCTGCACTAAGTTTCCTTGGCCGACCACTGCGTCTATGATCCTCAACGTTTCTTTGTGCTTCTTCAAAGAGCTTGAACATCTGAAAACCCCAGTGTGCTGGGAACTCTTTGTCTGGGAGAGAACTTGCTGATGCAGTAGAACGACCTTGTGTCTTGATGCTGTGCTCTGTCTTGTCATGGTGTAAGACCTGGGACATCCAACTGTCTTCACAACCTCACATTGGAAACATTGTTCCTCACCCAGTGTTAAGCCTCCTACGCAGCTGCTTCTGTTTCAGTTAATGACTATGTTTCAACCTACATGTGAAATTGATGATCATTATGTTTGGTATAATTGGTTGATCATACACCTGACTATAATCCTATAAAATCCCTGACTCTGTGCAAGTGTACCTATAAGAACTGCACTCTATATATATATACAATGATATAAAGATAATTTCTTAAGTATTTATCTGGACATGGATGTTTTTCGTTTACAACCCTGTCTTGAAATGTAAATATATTAATGTGGATGAATCATAAATCCCTCATCCATGCTAGATCATCTGCTCCAGGTGATAACAAACAATCACTCTCTGAATCTCAGCGGCCCACTGAGGATTATTAGTTTAATTTTACCGTGTGTCTGAGAACCTGTTAATATGTTTTCATATTTTCCAATAGAGCAGCAGTGTCGTCTTCTGAATGTCCCAGGAGTCCATTGAACCACAACCAGGGACTGAATTCATCTCCCAGCTGCTTGAAGGAGGAGAACCGTTCTCTGGGGATTTGGACTCTTCTCTTCAGACCGAGAGCTTCTATGAGCCTCATTTCAGTTTGTGTCGATTCAAGATGTACATGCTCCAGCTGTGAGTCGCATACCAGTCAAAGGTTGATGGGATCAATGAATGGGACCTTTACATCCACGACCAGTGGCATCCAAAATGTCCCCTCACATTTCACAACTCATTTTCAAACTGCATAGATTTTCCCTCCCATGAATTCCTAAATGGATTTTCCCGAGGCTTTTTACTAAAAGATAACTGTTCAATTTTCCATCAGGAGAATTTTCCTCTGCTTAGCTTCCCAAAGTCGTTCTGGTCGAGGAACTGCTGAATGAGGTATTGACAAATAATACGTCGTTGATTAAAACCCTTTGTACAAAGTGCTTTGTCAGAAAGTGGGCGGATCTTTGTAATCCAGGTCATGCTCTAATTTAGTTTCAACCAATAACTGTAATTTGCTCTAATATAAAACCCCATGGCTGAATTTCTATTGCACGGGTCTTGGGCAAGGTGTTTTATTTTCAGTGTGATGCAAAGTGTAATGGAACCTAGTTTTCTGCTTATTCATGACAATGATTCTCCTTCTGTCATATCATGAACAAGGATGTTACTGAATTTAAAGTAATTATTCTTGAAGTATTTTGTTATATCTCTTGAAATCCTCTTGACATCCCAATGGCCAGGAATAAATGAAAAGCTCTAACCCTAATCCAATTATTGTGTTTGTCTTTGAGCTTGTACCTGTGACCATGGCATCGCTCACCAGCAAACGACAGAGAGGAATTGGAGTTTGAAGTAAAATACCTTTTATGCCCTCAATGTTTTTAATAATAAATATTTAATGCTTTTGTTTCACCAGGTTTCTGACATAGATAATAAATAGCTATCTTGTAAAAAGAGCCCTTGGGATGTTTTATCTGGGAAAAACTTCAAAAGGCAGAAGTTAAAAACCTCATCCAATCATTTTATTTATCCGATCTCTTTACCTGACATGCGCACACTCGTGACCAGAGCGTTTGACAACCCTCCATGAGGACGCTGTAAAACGCTTCACTCTCCAATACTTGACTCTGTCCATTTCTATATACAGCGTATGGACCAGAGTCAGAGATAGAGTCAAGAATCTGTGTTTCAATCTGTCGCTCGACAGTCGATGTAGTCCGGCGGAGGTCAGGTGTCGTGTAACATGCGTCCATGTGTTCAGGAGGTGTGGCTGCTGCAGGTGACCATGCCACAGGAATCTCAGCTCAGCAGCCAGAGACAAACCAATCGGGCTTCAGCATCTTTATTTAGAGTCCAGGAGGAGACATAACTTAATGAGGATAAAAAGAAAAACGGCCAAAAATCCAAAAGTGAAGCCTTGTAAAATAATCTGTCAACTGAATCCTTGGATTAAAAGTTGTTTCAGACTCTGATCTGAGTTTCACATTAACGAGGAAACCAAACCTAATTTTTCATCTTAGAAACAAAGCAAAGGTTTGATTATTTATCTTCAGAAGCTGAACAGCTGATTCGTGCCTTCTTTTCTATTGGACTTGATTAATGCACTTTTTACAGCATCCACTAGAAAACACGAGAGATTCCTTCAGAACTCTGCAGCTCGTTAACCAAGAGGAGAGAGAGCTGCTCTGGTTGTTCCACACAGGATTGACCTCAAGGTTCTCCTCCTCACATACAAGGTTCTGAATGGACGCAGCTGCCTCTCTAGAGAACTCTGCTCCTTCTAGAAAAATGACAACATCTGCAGCAAATCTATAAGATGTTCCGTCCCAAACACCTTCTGAGATGCACCTTTCTAAACTACGTTGTGGAACAGAGTCGATATCAGAGAAGCTGGTTCAGTAAACATCTTTAAAAGAAAAATTTAAATATTTACTTGAGCTTTTAACTAGATCTTACACTTATCCTTTTTTATCTCTTTCTTTCTTCTTTGTTTTTATGAATGTTATTTAAAAATTTTATTTTATTGGATATTTTTTTTAAGATTTAAATGATACATTGTTTTGGTGTGGTCAATTTAAGGGATTTATTTTTCATGTACATTTTGGTTCATTAGATTTGGACTGAATTTATATTTGAAAGCCAAAAATGTAACCATGCACATAGTTATTGTAAATGTAGTAAAAAGAGATCACATTGGTATCGTTACCTGGATATGAGGTTTTGGTTTTATTGCACAGCCCTAATTCAAAGTAACAAATTAACCTTTAAAGTTAGCATGAAAAAATGTGGGCTGGCATGATTTGATAGGAAATCATTATGAAATAAAACTATGAGTCTGGTGTTATTCTGCAATAGTACACAGATACTGTGTTTTTAATTCACAGGCTGGATACAAAACTCAATATAGTTCAGTAAACTGTAGACGCTCATGTACGCACATCAGACTGCACAACCTTTCAGATCTATCGAGCGAAGCCTGAGTGGAAATCTATATTTGTTTTTCCTGCTTCTTTCAAAGGTGTTAAATGATTGAGTCTGAGTCTAAATCCTCCCAGGACTCATTAGAAAGAGCACAAACCAGGTCCGTCTGAACCAATGTGATGCAAAAACACTCAGATATTAATGGTGCTCACATCAACATGCAACTGCATTAACATGCATGGAAATATCGCAGCAATATGATATAACTACACTTCTGTTCTGTCTACCGTGAATCTGGAGGGCGTGGTGATTTCAAAGTCCGGGCTTGCGAGGGAGGTCGGGTATGAAAGTACAAATGTGTCCTTGGTTTGAGGACGGACATCTTACTGCTCTGTCTCCTGTCCTTATTACGTCCATTACCTGAATGTGTAGCGGTGCCTGAAAACACAGAGGGACCTTGTTCGTTTTGATGGAACAAAGGTTTCTATTGTAGGAAAATACCTTTTGTCTGCAGTGATGTTTGTATTGAGTTAATAAAAAACGGCCTTGTGTGCAGACAGAAGCTCAGAAGAGTCTAACAGAGAGGAACTGGAGTCCAAAGTAAAATACCTCTTGTAGCCCTCAATGTTTAATAGTAAATATTGAATGCTTTTCATTCACTGCCTTGGTTTTTGAATCCAGGTTCCTGAGATATATATATATATATATATATATATATATGTTTATCTGGGACAGAGCAGGATTAAAATTCGGCTCTGTGTTTCCTGTGCTGACTGAAATTGTCACACTTAAGGAGATTTTGAGGAGAATTTCCTTTAGGGACCTGTTTTGCATGTTTTCATTGCAGGTTCAGCTTTTTACTTTTTACTTTCATGTAGTGCAACTCTCTCGACACTCCAGACACGGAAAGGCACCATCAGGACACCACCTGCCGGCCGAGGATTCAGGAGAGCCTGTTCCTCTGTGATGTGGTGGGTCGGGACTCGTCTTTAAAAACAGAGTTAGGCTAAGAACTGCGCTCCAACCAGAAAAATGAGCTACGATGCTGTTTGCCAACAGAGCACTTAAAAAATTTGCACATCCAATTTAAGGAAGTTCTACATCGTTTGAGCAGTTTTAAGAATTATCTCCATAGAGTATTTTACATCAGACATGTGTGGAGTGCTAATATCTATGAACAGAAGCGATTTGGTGGGAAATTATCCAGATGTCTCTCATCAACAAGATATGTATATGAGATATAGTGATACGTTTATTTATCTATTGTTTCTTTTTGCACGGTACGATAAAAGGAGCTTAATAATGCAGATAAATCCAAACCATACTCAAATAACACAAGTAATGAAATAAATACATTAAATAAATAAAAATTGAATATAGGAGAAAATAAAATGAAAAAGTGGAAAATCACTTTGTGCGTAACAAATCAGATCTGCGTTTCATGTGGACAATGTGTTATTAAATATGCAGGAGATGAATTCATTAAATTATATAGATCTAATATACTTATATGCATTAAGCAAAATATTTAAATTGTTAACTGAATTACTAAAAACAATATCTTTGCTTTAGGGTCAGGATGAGAAATTCCAAAGACTCAACATCTCAGATATGATTTACAGATATTTCACTATGAAACATTGGACACTTGTAAAATATAAAAATGTCACATGTAAAACATGTTTCATGCATAAATTCACATGTATGCACATGAGGTGTAAAATATTAAATATTAAACCTCACATGTTGTTGTGAGGAAGTGAATCATTATTAGAATATTACTATAGATGATTATATGTATTTACATCTATCTAATAATTCCACAAATCTCTGTCTGTATTTGAAATGCATTAATTATCATATCTGCTTCACAGAAACAACTGCAACAAGATGGAAAAAAAGAGGAACGTTGACCCGTTTCTACAAACACAAGTAAAAGTCCATTTATTCAAATATGTATATTTATATGTATTGACTGATTGTTGACAGCTCCCTTTTGTGAGGTAATGGGATCATGTTGTCTTAGTGTTTTCAACATCTGCAGCCTCATGTACAGTTTCCTCCATCGTTCCTCTTTGGATCTCGATTCTGCTTTTGGCGTTTTGATCCATGTGACACCCCCTTCCTCTGCTTCACCTCCTCCCCCCTTTACAGGTGCACAAATGGGGGAAACAAACAGGGGTGGATAATAAGGCCCCTGTTCCCACCTCACTGGTGCAAACTGAGGATGGAGCGAGCTGGTCACTTGGGACAGATATCAAAGAGAGTCGGGGGGCTGTTATCTGGAGGTGCAGTGTCAGGCCCCTGCTGCTGCTGTCCTTGCCATTAGTCCCTCTTCCTCCCTCCCCTCACCACTTCTCATCCTCCCTTCTTCAACACTTGTCACCGAGCTGTCAGCTGCCCGCTCAACTGAAGACAGATGGACAAGCCTGGGGAGCGGAGGGATGGAGGGGATGGATGAGAGAAAGAGAGACGGTAGCAAAGAAGGGAGGAAGAGAAACAAATATTTCAAGGTTTACGTCAGGGTTGTCAATGGAAGCAAACAACCGAGGAGATCTTTTTCTATGAGCTCCATTCCTGTAAATGTCTTCTTCCTCCTCCTGCCACAAAGAAAAACCTGCAGCAGAAAGACTGCGCTCTTAATTTGACTGCAGTGAGACAGAGACTAATAAAGGAAACAGAAAGAGGAGAGAATGGAAGAGTAACAGCGATGGCAGCAACCTCGTGTTTCACCAGGAAACCCGACGGGTTCGATCCACCAGTGACTGATGAGATACTCCTGCCTCATTCTGCACCAAACATACATGTCAGTCACGTGAACAGCTGCTTTGGGAATGGGGGGTTGCAGAAAAAAGATTGTGCAATAATTAAAAACTAACAAGCATCTCTTTGCAATTGCAATTTGTAACAATTTGTATTGTCTTGCAATATTACATTCACTAGGATTTCCAGCAGGACGAGGCTCTAAACCATCGAAGGTCAGGTTTTGGTGTCGGTTCCTCAGTATCAAAGAGCTTCTTAGTGGAGCCGCCATTTAACTGTTACACAGATATTCAACAATCATACAGAGAGAAATCCAAATGAGGGAGGGAGCAGAGTTAAAACAGGTTTTTGGTTCATCCATAATTCTCCTGTGCATTGTTTCAGCTTCTCTGATTGACTGAATGTGTTCGGTTCATGAAGCAAATTTCCAATCCTCACAAAGAACTGCTTGTGAATGACCAGGATCACTGAGTGAATCAGTGCAGCTCCGGTCAATAGAGACACAATGACCTTGAAAGTCAAAGAAAAAAAACATTAAGTCTAAATCAAAGCCAGCGACTCTGAATCACTGCATTTAAACAAAGAAACGCTTTGAGCTGAATCATGCAAACAGACACGGTAACGATGCTCATGTTTAGCAGGTGCTTTGTTTATTGTGTCAGGATGTTATAGCTGTTAAGCAGAATCTAAATTCTGAGTAACTGATGAATTAGATCTATTGTTGATGTAGCGCAAACTGTGGAAACACCAAAACTACGACCACTAAGTTTTGTACGAACGTTCATGATCCCCAGAGGATGAATCCTACTGACTGTGACTTTTCCTATACTGTCACCATGAAGTGAAATATTTTAATAATGATTGGACGGATCGGAGTTCAAGTATCAACCCACCGTGACATCACCCATTGGTTTATGAGCCGACATTTTTAAGCTTCCAGTTTTACATATTGTCCAGTGCCATCTTTAATTCTTTACACCAAAAGAAACCATACTCAGAAGAGTGACACTGCACCCCCACCTATTCTTGACCTTTGGTAAAAAAAAAATGAAGTATAGCGAAACCAACTGTTCCCATATTGAGCAGCTCTGATGACTGAAAACTCTAGAACTAGATTCAATGTGGATGACATATGAGTCCACCGGTTGGTGAGAGGAGAAAATCGGGAAGAGAGAGAGAGAGAGAGAGAGAGAGAGGTGGGTGGGTGGAAAAGAGGGGAGAGGAATAGGTGGGAGGGGGAGGATAGAGATAGAGAGAAAGACAGAGCGATGGGTGGAACAGAGTTTGAGAGAAGCGAGAGAGAGAAGAGAGAGAGAAAGAGAGATGGGTGGAAAAGAGGAGAGAGAAGAGAGAGAGAGAGAGACCAGGAACAGCTGTGTAACCATCATGTTTCAGGTCTGACAGACCAAAGTGAGAATTATAGATGTAAAGATGTTATTCATTAATTATTATAATTAACGACAGGCACCTCATGGACAGTACTAGATCACATAGGGTTAGGTTTAGGGTATACATGCCCAAATGCATCTGATGCTTTATCACCTACTTTTTACATCTATGAAGTAGGTTATGTTATGATTGAATGTTGTTTGTTTGTGAGTCTCTTAGAAACACAAACTGGACGGATCACCATGAAACCTGGTGGAAGGCTTCAGTGTGGCTTGGTGAACTTCTGGATCAAAGGATAGATGGAGGATTTTATTTCACTGAAGAAGATTTGAAACAAAGAGATTGAGACAGAAACTCCTTTGGAAATTATGTATGTGTGTGTATATGTTTGTGTGTTTGTGTCTATGTGTGTGTGTATCTATGCATGTGTGTGTATATATGTATGTGTGTGTTTGTGTGTTTGCGTGTGCATGTATGTGTGTGGATGTATGAATGTATATGTGTTTGTATATGTAGCTGGGTGTGTTTTTGTGTGTGTTTTGTTTGTGTGTGTATACATGCTTGTGTGTGTATGTGGGAAAAGAGCAGACTTATTATTTTCTCCATTTTCATATAAGTTGAAGGAGTCAAAGTTGTCTTTGAAAATAATTGCTACTTGAAACAGAAAAACTTGTTATTCATTCTCTTCAAAAAACAAATGTTTGAATTAACAGTGAAAGTCACATCAGAAGAACTCTCCTGCAAACCTGAAACTATTAGAAAACACAGACTGAATAACTGAAGTATTTGAGAAGGTTTGCTGCTCTGTGAAAAAAACACTGTTTTTTTCTTATTTTGTCGATGTTTGACTCATCATTTGAATTTCAATAATCATAATTAACTCTTTTGAATGCACGTTTAATTAATTGTTTATATATTAACTGCCAGAAATTAGCTTTTTAAGCTGTAAAGAGTTCCTATAAGTTCTCCAGTATGTGCAGAGCATTTGTTCTCGTAGGCTTCAACTATCAAGGTGTATTCAACCATTCAGGCCTTAAAAAGCCCAGAATGCACTGCTGGAGGGTTTGAGACATTTTTTAATGTTTTGAAAAAACCAAAACAATATCATGATCTTTCTAAAACACAAGATCCAAGATCTGATTGGAGATCCAACTTTCCAGTTTTGAAATGTACCACCGAAAATATTCTCACTAAATGGGATTATCGATTTGCTCCATTTAAAACACAGTGCTGCATTCCAGACACAGAACTGTGCATCATTGTCTTGAGTTCACCACGGTTCATTGAACCATATCCTGAAAGAACGAGAGCATATCAGTCATCTCCATCACTTGCTGCTAATCAATCCTCATCATGTTTTTTATCTCTACTCTGTTCATTAGTGAGACCTTTTTGTTTTTCTAAGACATTTGAGACACGTGAACTTGCTTGCTGTGAATCGTCCAATTATCTCCTGCTGTATTCTCACATTGTCTCACTGGGACATTATCTGGAGTTTTTACCAAGGGGCTGGCAGGATCAAACTCCAGAGAGTGTCCAGAGCAACTGACTCAGACATTTATGTTCTCACACAGCCCGTTTGGAGATTATCTGGACTTTAGGCAGGTCTGAAAACAGCACTAGTGATATACAGATGAGTTAAACACTGAGCATGCTTCCTTCAAATACTTCCATTTAAGATGGTAGAATCGATTTATCGTATCACCTTGGGAAGTGCTGACCATTGCCTGAGAGTTTCCTAATATTGAGCTTTGACTGTGCAGAGCTACACCACTGACTTCGAGTTCTTTCTTGGCACCGCTCATCCAACTCAATGTGCAGTGTTTTTAAATATGTCAGGCATGGAAGAGATTGTAAAATAGAGTCCCGTTATACAATTTGGTCAGTCAGCACGGCCATCCAGTCATATGTTGGTTTGAGAACGTAGCGTGGAACCCCGTTATCCAGGTAAACCACATCAAGGTTCCGTTCAGGGTCCCCTCCTCTTCTCTCTGTACACCAACTCTCTGGGCTCTGTCATTCACTCACATGGCTTTTCCTACCACAGGTACGCAGATGACACCCAACTAATCCTCTCTTTTCCCCAATCTGAAACACAGGTAGCAGCAGGAATCTCTGCCCGACTGACGTCTCTCAGTGGATGAATCCCTGATGAGGGTTGAACCAGGAAACTTCTATGAGGCAACAGTGTTAACCACTGCACCACCGTGCCCCCCTATTTGAAACCATCTAACTTGGTGGATTATTCCTTTACCTGTCAGCAAAGTGTGTATAAATGTGTGTGTGTGTGTGTGAGTGTGTGTGTGTGTGTGTGTGTGTGTGATATTGTGTTATTGAGACAAAGTGCAACTGCTGTTTTCTTTGGTTTGCTGTCCCTCTTCAATAAAAAAGGCCAGAGGCAGTTGGATGGCAACACACAATCACACAGACTCTGTAAATAACACAAGCGTAGCCCTTACAAACATTTTGTGTTGATGATGTCGGATGATGAATGTGTAGCCTGCAGCAGCTGTGTGTTACACCGATGTGGATTAAGATATTATAGACAGAAGGAGTAAACGGTCTCAGTGTAGAAATCCAGTGAAAAGATAAGAGAGGTCTCATCGCCTCATTCTCATTCACAGCCACGAGATCTCCGGTGTCTCCGGTGTCTCCGACACAGATAATGATCCAGGATATCCACTCACACTGCCTCACTGCAACCTGCTGTGGCAAGATGTTACAAACAAGACAAAGAAATTGTGGCACAACTGAGCATATAAAAGATGCAGTGCGTCCCTCATATATCAGTCCATCCGCCCCATGTAATATTAACACTCTGTGATTACAGTATTCCTCCCTCTGTCCCTGCTGAGGTATCGCTGCTTCTGGAGATCAGTGCAGATAAATAATGCATACTGCTCAGACGTGGCACGACTGCTGAACACACACAGACAGTATAGCGCTTTCCCCACCAGCCTGCACACAGCATCCAACACTTAATGAAAGCATCCATTAATATTAAAGCAAAACTTATCAACCCTTCTGTAGTCAGTGTTCATTCTGGAAATGATCCTCTCACACTGGGATGAGATGACAGAGAGCAGAGCACATTCTGGACTCTTTGTTGTTGATGCTGATGATGGCATTCAACCACCAGGAGCCATCACTCTGCTCACAGCGCATTCCTGCACTCTCCTCACTGAAGCTGCAGCGGAACACCAAGTCTGCTCTCACGCACCATTCACCTCCACCTCCGATCACGTTCTCCTTCTACACCTCAACAAAAACAGTAAAGAAGAAGAAGAGTTTTCTCACCTGTGTGTATGTGTGTGTGTTATCTCCTGTTCTGTCTGCGTGTGAAGCAAAGAGATGAAACTTCACCAGCGCTGATGGAACAACCCCCCCTCTCTCTCCCTCTCTCTCTCTCTCTCTCTCTCAAACGGCTCTCCCTCCACACTCGCCCTGCTTGCTCTTTTTTCCCCGTCACTCGCTCTTTTTTCTCCATCTGCCTCTTTCTCTCTCCTTCACTGTCTTTCCTGAACCTGCTGCTATCTTTGAAGAGCAACCCCTCCCCCTTCATTATCTACATACACATTATGCTTATATACACAGTATATATGAGGTTTATATGCACATACACACTCACAAACACACACATATATATATATATATATTCAAAAAAAGGGTTTAAGAGGTGCACTGCGTGCCACTGCAGTAACGCTGTTGTGGAGATGCGCTCAGATATGATGCTCTGTTAACCTAGATCCTATTGTTTGTGTATGTGTGTGTGTGTGTGTGTGTGTGTGTGTGTTTGTGAGTGCACGGGTTTATGTTTATCACTGTGGTGTGTAAATGTTCACAGATAAATAGCAGGGGAGGAGGAGCTTTGCCATAATAAGCGTTGGGCTTCCATGTGTGGCGACACGCTGCCAACGTCCTCCCTCCTGCTCGTTGTTGGGGATCATTATCTCACTTCTGGGAGGAGGGGGCAGCAGAGGAGGGTGGTGGTGGTCTAGGAGTGTGTGTGTGTGGTGGGGGGGGGGGGGGGGGGTGAAGAGACAACGGGAGAATACATGCAATGATCTCAAATTGAAATCCATCCTACTCCTTCTCCCTTTATAATCTTATGCAAATTCCACAGTCTGTTGCTTGCTCATATTTTAATGAGCACTTCACTAAATCCCCCTGTGCTTTTGCTTTTCTTGGCCAGCATTTGGCAGACTGCCACGCTCTGTTGCATCTGAGCAGCCCGGATGCTTCTCGGCAAACTGGCACGATCTTTGTGTTTGGCTAAAGCACAGAAATAGAATAAACAGAGTGGGCAGCACGGCCACGCGATGAGGCTAAACACATCTACTTTCATGCTGGCAACATGCGTGAATGCTTTGACCGAAAGGAGGGAATGGGCTGTGAAGACACCAGAGCTCCGGACACATAAGATGCTTTCAAACATGAACTCTGCAGTTCTGCCATATTTTCTCTGGAGGAGGTGCAAATGTACAAATGTACGAGTCAGACGCTCCACAGTTTCTCTTTCTTCTCCTGACCTCCTGTAGGAAGTATAAATCCAGCAGAGGTGTGAACAGAGCAGAGGATCATACACTGGATTTACTGTGTGTGTGTGTGTGTGTGTGAGGGGGGGGGGGAGCCTTTACCCTCATGGACATCTGATTTCTAGGCTCTTAATTCTGCCATCTGCCACTTTCAGCAGGTGTTCTTCATCGTGCTCCGCAGCCAACCGGACACACTGAGCTAATGACCCGTCCCAGCCTAACCCACACAAAGTGTTTATTCTAATCAAAGCTGTAAATACTCGGATCTTTCTGATGTTCTCTGTTACACGTGGCATCTATTGCACTTGTCCTGGGAGACGGATCCTCACATGTGTCTCTGAGGTTTCTACCGTCTTTACCCTGTTAAAGAAGAGGATGTCTCACCTTGTTAAAGCCCCATGAGACAAAGTGTGATCTGTGAATATGGGCTATACAAATAAGATTTGATTGATTTGATTTGATTTATTTTAGTTACTTAGGCCGTTTTTTAGTCAGTCAGCTAGTTAGTTATGTCAGTCAGTGAGTCACTCAGGTAGTTAGTTAGTTGTGTATGTTTGGGTTCAGATAGATTTGCTCCAGGTGGCAGCGGCTCATTCCCTGTGAGCTGCCCTAGTTTCATCATTAGCTCTGTTTTTACAGAGCAGCCTGGAAAACTAAATATAGCAGCACAGTGGGCTCAGCTGAAAGAACAAAACCTTTGCTTGTAGTTGTTGTCGTTGCTGCTGCTGCTGATAAATGCTGATGAGGCATGAGTCAGGATCAGGAACAATGCTTCCGTCAACTTCAACTTACTTTGAAATAATTTAACCCCTAACCCTAGCACCCATCCTATCAACACTTCCCTGTCTACTGGCTGTTTCCCTAAAGCCTGAAACATGCTTCTGCGTTTTCACGGGCCCGTAAGCGCAAGAGCCCTTCCGGGTCCCTTACGTGCTTATGTATCCCTTCTTACGTGCTGACGGGCGTCGCCCCACTTTTCTAAAATTTACGCTCACCAGTCTGGTTTCACTCAACTGAGACTGTCCTCCTTGTCTCTGAGCAGCTTCACACTGACTAGAGCTTCCTCTCTCTCCTCTGTCCTCATCCTTCTAGACCTCTCTTCTCATTTGACACAGTGAACCACCAGATTAACTCCCTTCAGGTCCTGGGTGTCTCAGGCTCTATTCTCTCTCTCCTCTCTTCCTACCTCAATGAACGCACTTACCTGGTAACTTGGAGAGGATCTGTGTCTGATCCTTGTCCTCTCACTACTGGGGTCCCTCAAGGTTCTGTCCTGGGTCCTCTCCTCTTCTCTCTGTACTCTAACTCTCTCGGCTCTGTCATTCACTCACATGGCTTTTCCTACCATAGCTATGCTGATGACACTCAACTAATCCTGTCTTTTCCCTGATCTGAAACACAGGAAGCGAGATGAAGCTCTGTCTGTCTGACAGCTCTCAGTGGATGTCTGCACAACCCCTGACAAATCAACCGTGATAAGACTGAACTACTTTTCCTTCCAGGGAAAGACTCCTCCCTTTATTCGCTTCAAATTAAACACAAACCTATCAGGAACATGAACACTTGAACATACATCAGTGTGAAGTTTATTCACAAGTCATGAATAAAAGTCCAAATTGAGCTGCTGGAAACATTGAAAATATTCACATGGAACATGTAATCTGCTGTTTAGCATGTCAATCATGAGAAGGTCACATGCACAGGCTCGTCCAGTGAAACTGGTTTTCAGCCTCCACACAGTTTCTTAAAGATGTGAATTTTAGACACAGGATTCAGAGAAGGTTTTCAAATCGTTATTTATTTTTCATGTGTTAAATTGAGAGCTGTGAGCCCTTCACACAGACCGGCTCTATTTATATAATCCTGTCAGTATGTTGATGGTGTTTCAAATGAAGATCCATAGCCTATAAGGATCTGGTGGTGTGCAGATAGGCAGCACCACATCCTCCACCCTGACTCTCAACCACCAGTGCCCTCAGGGCTGCGTACTGACGGCCAGACAGCGGCTCTTCTTTCTCCGCAGGCTGTGGAGGCTCCACGTGGACTCCAGGATACAGGTGCACCTTAGAGCATCCTGACTGGCTGCTTCACCGCCTGGTACCTGGTGAACTGTGAAGCTCTACAGAGGGTGGTGCAGTCTGCCCAGCAAATCACCAGGTCGGCGCTACCATCCATGGAGGACCACTACACCCAGCGAAGCAGGAAGAAGACCATCCAGATCATCAAAGACCCCTTTCACCCCAGCTATAAAAAGCTTTTCCTGCTGCCGTCTGACCGACGGTACCGCAGCACCGGGCCGGCACCACCAGGCTCAGAGACAGTTCCATCCCCCAGGCCATAAGACTTTTAAACTTCTCCAATCCATCATAATTCCACTGACTCTGCACCTTAGCATATTTGCACCATTGCATTTTGCACTATTGCACACACTTGCACTATTATTTTCTTTTTCTTTTTTCTTCTGCTGTATAAATATATTTTAGATATGTATATTTTACTTCTATTTAATTTTTTTTTTATATTTTATCTTATTTTTAATTTTTCTGTCTGCTTTTAATATTCTGAGCATTGCCATAAGAGAGCCTGTGACCCAGGCATTTCATTGCAAGCGACTGCTTAATGTCATCGTTTTGCATATGACAATAAACTCTTGAATCTTGAATCTATTCACAAATCACAATTTGTCTCATTGGGCTTATGTCCTACTTATTTTATATTGATTGTGTGTGTGTGTGTCTGTCTGTTCATTCACCTCAAAGATGGGGGGAAATGCTGTGGTGGTGGGAACACAAATGTCCTCTTTGTCTGTCTGTCTGTCTCTCTCTCACTCTCTCTCTCTCTCTGTCTCTCACACACACACAGGTGGTATGTCGGTGCTGACATGACCATCTTTATCGGTCTCTACCCTCAGGCATCTATTGCAGAGCTGATTCCATTTGCTTCCATCAAAATGCAATTTCTCTGCCAATGCAGCTCCTGCTCTTCCTTTCTCCTTCTCCCCTCCCTGCATCCTTTCCTTTCTCTTCTTCAACCTCCTCCCCGTCCTCTTATCTCACACCTTCACTCTTTCTCGCTCTTCCCTTGCTGCCATTGACATCCTGCCTCTCGCCTCGTTTCATGTTCCTGCCCCCTTTCTTTTCATCCCTCAGACCTTTTTTCTTCCTTACAGGTTGGATAGTGATATTTCCCTGGGGTTCCCAGGCAGGCCAGCATGTATTGTTTCCCCCCGGTTGATCAGGCTGCAGTAGGAGGGAGACGGTTGATGCCGGCAAATGCATCCCCTGGCAGGCAGCTAGATTCTCTCACATCACAGAGTGAATGATGAATGATGATTATTAAAAAAATCAAGTGGTATGAGGGTTTCACGGCCTGGAGCCTCTTTCTGGCTCTGCACTGTTGCATGCCTGGAAGAGGCTCTGCTGACGGCTTCATAAGAGATATTGTTATGCTTGTAAAATGGTTTTAAAATGGGACAGCTCCTGCCACCATACACTTTCAGAAATGAAGATGGATACATTGTGAATACAGAATAAATAAATAAAACACATATTAGAATAATACTAGTGTCTGTTCACTCAGCCTGTCTATACAGGCTGAGTGAACAGACACTAGTATTATTGCAGTAGCATTTAATTCAAAGTCAGAACATTAAGAACATAGATCACCAATAGGCAGATCACAGTCCAGATCCGGACCCGACCTATAATTCAATTGTAATGGACCATTTCTATTTGAACCTGCGCAACTTTTCTTGCATTTACGGTAAAGCACTGTATGTACACAGGAACTTCCCAGACCATTTGTGTGCATTGTAACTCATTCCACGTGATGCTACTCAGCCAATCAAATCAATCTATTCAGAGCAATGTTGCGAGAGGAGCGAGTGGGTGTGTGTGTCTAAATAAATAAAAGAACACAAATGCAGCCATGGTCAGGGAGACAGACATGGCTCTAAAATGAGGAAAATAGAGAAAACAGAGCTTTAATCCAGAATGGACGCACTCATATATATTCATACTTACCACAGGAAGTTCAAAACCAGTTTGCCTTACGAGACAAATCCAAGTCTAGGGCAAAGAAAAGAAATAATATAAGACACAAATATGATCGATCCACCAGAATCCTGACACAATCGTTCACTTCCCAACATAAAAAAACTTTTACTGACTCAGGAAATGTTATGTGAAAAAATCAATCAAACAGCTGGATGAAGTGATTCACAAGGCACCATGTGTATGCTTAGCTTTAGATGAGTCAACTGTGTCTGTCAATGCTCAGTTGTTAGTTTATCTAAGATTCTTCCAAAATTAGAAGAAAAAGTTCTGGGAAGACCAGTTGGGAGTTACATCCATTCCTACCAGTACAAGAGGAGAACACATCTACCTAGCTATATAGAAGATGTTAGTAAAGAGGGAATAGAGCCAATAACCATTGATGGAATTTGGTGCTGCTCACTCGCTCCACAGCAGCACCATCGAGGGTCAGTGGGGGGTGCTCAGTGTGGCTTCTCCTGAAGTCGACCACCATCTCGTTTGTCTTGCTGACATTCAGCAGGAGGTTGTGGTCTCTGCACCAGGTGGTCAAGAGGTTGACCTCCTTCCTGTAGTGGGTCTCATCGTTCTTGGTGATGAGACCCACCAGAGTTGTGTTGTCTTCAAACTTCACCATGTGATTGGTGCTTTAGATTGATGTGGTGAGTCAGCAGGGTGAAGAGCAGGGGACTGAGCACACAGCCTTGTGGGGCCCCTGTGCTGAGTGTGATGCTGCTCCAGGTGTTGTGGCCGACCCGTACTGCTTGTGGCCTCTCACTGAGGAAGTCCAGAATCCAATTGCAGAGGGAGGTGTTGAGCCCCAGCTGCTCCAGTCTACAGATGAGTTGTTGTGGGATTAAAGTGTTAAACGCTGAACTAAAGTGTATGAAAAGCATTCTCACATTTGAGTCTGCATTTTCCAGGTGGGTGAGGGCTGGGTGGAGAGCAGAGCAGATTGCGTCCTCTGTGGAACGTTTGGCCCGATATGCGAACTGAAAGGGGTCCAGGGTGGGGGGGAGGATGGACTTGATGTGAGACATGACTAGCCGTTCAAAGCACTTCATAACGATGGGGGTCAGAGCCACAGGGCGATAGTCATTGGTCCATCAGAATGGAAATTGCTTTCTTGGCACAGCCTAAGGCAACACAATTTTCTACATTTTGGAAGATGAGGAGAAGATGGATATTGTGGCTTTTTTGGATGAATGAAACATTCAGTAACAGGGAGCGATCTTTAATCCTGATTTGTCCTTTAATTCACTTAAAACAGACTTCTAGGACCGCCTTCTTTCACCTGCGTAACATCTCAAACATCAGACATGTCCTTTCACAAAAAGATGCAGAAAAACGAGTCCAGATCTTTGTTCCATCCAGACGTGATTATTGTAATTCCTTATTATCAGGCTCCAGCAGCAGGTCGTTAAAGACTCTGCAGTTTGTCCAACATGCTGCAGCACGTGTCCTGATAAGAATCAGGGACAGACACCACATGTCTCCTGTGTTAGCTTCACTACACTGACTTCCTGTTACATTTAGAGCTTAAAATCCTCCTCCTCACCTACATTAATATGGCAGAATCAAACCTTGTAAGGAATGCAGTATGGTGTGAGGATCCAATAGCACAACACGGAGGCACAGGTAGGAGCAGTTAACAAACTTTACTTCTCGAATATGGTACACGTCCAAACACGAGAATGTGAATCCACCAGAAGGCAGGCAGTGGCAAAGTTTGTAATCCGAAAATCCAACAGGGAGCAGGCAGAAGCAGAGTTCGTAATTGTTAAGATCCAAGGTCGGTACACAGGCAGGCAGTCGGCGAAGGTGCAGAGTATCCGGCAGGGAACAGGCAGAGACGAGAATCGTTAGACAGGCAGTGGTCGGCAACAAGAGAGCTATCAGAGAAAAATGCTGGGACGCTAAGAACATGAAGATACAAAGACGAACTGGCAACGCGACACAGGAACACAGAGACTAAATACACCGGGTGATTAGGAACAGGTGCAACCAATCGGGGAGGAGCTGACAATCACCAGGGTGGAACACACACGAGGGAGGGGTGAGGAGTCTGAAACAAGAGGAGAGATGAGTAGGGACACACAACAAAGAACATAAATCATGACCACCCAGGGGAAACAACTTATCGGACCGGACGAGACTTGACAAACCTTAAAGAGCTGATAAAACCTTATCACCACTAGAGCAGAGGTCTTCAACAGGAGGTACTGCCGGGCGGTCGCGAAATTTTTGGTGATTAAAATAATTGTTTTTGCACAAATTGAAATATCTTTAGATACACATTAACATGAATCCCACATATTGTAGCGAACGGATAAATGGAGGCAAGAGACGTTATCTTTCATTCAGCAACACATATGTTCACGTTTAATAATAAAAGCGTGATATATTAACCTGTTTATTATTTGAATAGCTTAGTGTTGAATGCACAATAACAGGGTAGCTATTTGTATACATAGCACTAGGCCCAGTTTAATATAAAAGACTATTTTATACAATATATAAAGATGGGGGTCCCTGCCCCGTCTCTCCATCAGTTTGGGGGTCCGTAGAAGACCCCTGCCCTAGAGCCCTGATCTCCCAGAATTCAGGCTGTCGTCCCTGAAGTCTCTCGAGGAGGAGTCAGAGCTTCAGCATCAAGCTCCTCTGCTGTGGAATCATCTCACTTTCAGTTCTGGAGGCCGACTCCCTCTGTACGTTGGAGATTCAAACCTTCCTTTAAGATAAAGCTTCTAGTTCGAGCCGGTCCAGGTTCGTCTTAGACCTGATCTTAGTTCTGCTGCTACAGGTGTAGAAGGTCGGGGTCACATGACACAGAGCTTCTCTTTCCAGCGTCTCCTTCCTCTTCTCAATCACATCAAAGATATTAAAATCTCATCAATACATATTACTGCATGTGGATCGCGAATCACAGATCGTGATCATAATGGCAGATGTTTTTATCAAACCCCTATTACAAAGAAACTGATTTAATATTTTGCAGTTTAACCACAAACTTTATTGAAAATTGCTATAAACAAAAATGCAACTTGAATTGAGAAAATGAAACATTATTTCAAAATAAAAAATTACATGCATAATTAAAAATCTCAATATGGGCCAACATTAATGATCAATTAAGGGTTAGAATAACCCCCATATTTGTTCAACATTCTGATGATTGACTACATCTATGAATCTGTTAATTACTTTATATTAAAATGATTTTCACATCAGCTACATTTTTCTCAAGACTGAACAAACACACCGATGTTGCTAATGGCTCAAAGCGTTCAGTGACACCATCTGCAACAACCTGCTCCCGCTGGAGTGAGAAGTAGCCGCAGTGTGTCAGGACAGAAGGGAATGAAGAGCCAGGAATAGCTGTTGTCAGCTTGGTGGTAACCTTGGAAAATTGTTTGAATCCTTTCCCTCGCTGCTGGATTTCGACAACAAATTGACTGAATGTTGTGTTTGTGTTCAGAAAAAAACATCTGAAATTTTGATCGAGTCCAATATGGGTTATTCAGCAATTAAGCTGTTTACACAGATACACTGAAGTTCAGATATTATTCTGAAATGATATGGAAGTTCTGTACATGAGAACAAGTGCTTGATTCAGTGTCTCTGGACATTTTCTGGAACTTTTCTTTCAGCCCCCATATAAAATGTCTGGAAAATGCCATAGTGTTCCCATGTGAGAAAACAATGTGAGCGAGTGGGTGTGTTAATGATGTTTCTATCATGTGACCGACCAGATGTTTCAGCACAGAACTACACGTATCATCCAAACAGTATGTTTCTCCATTGCTAGCATTGTTAGCAAACAAACTTCAACTTCTTCTTTGATAAAGACACTGGTCCAGATTTAGTCCAGAGCAGCAACGTACAGTGTGAGCAGTCAGGCACTTTTCAGACAATTCAATTTTCGCACAGTTCGCGGTGAAATTTAACAACATACATTTCTATAGCCACACGGTGTCAGTTAAGCTGAAGTGATATCCAAAGTAGACCTTAAAATTGTTTAAAATGAAAGTCATTCAGTGGGAGATACAACTCCCATGGATACAGGACAAAAATGTGCTCAAGGTCAATGAAGGGTGCTCATCTCCACTGTTAGTGGGTGAAGATGGAGCTCCCAGGCTTCTCTATGATAGGCTGGCTACCTGCCAACATGGTACCATGTGAATCAATGCTAACAAAGACGGATCACACACCAACGCCAAAAACCACATGGTGCCTCTGAGTGCTGCTCTACTTTGCCAGAAGTGTTGAAGAAGAACGTTGCAGGAAACACAGCTTCATATGTTTGCTATAATGGGAAAAGTCATTTTTGCCAAGAGGCTGATTAGAACCAATGGGCAAAATAAATGCAGACTGCCATATGTTGTTTAAATGTAAAGTTAATATGTGCTTTGCAGAAGAAACATCCCGTCCCTGTAGCTTCAGGTAAAACATGTACTTTGTTCTCCGCTCAGAGACTGAAACCAGAGGAAAACTCTTGTCTAAGATCCCATCTCACAATAAAAACTAATACTAATAAAAATTAGAGGCTGTTATGTGGTGATTTGTTTAAACTACTCAAACGTCACTGGAGAGATTATTGTATTTCACATACTCTTGACAACAGATCTTGAATGAGCCCTCAATGAATTATGTTCCCTTTCCATAACCTATGGGAGCAGAAATTGTTCTACATGTCTTTCTCCAAATCGATTTCTCCCAGTTTCATTTGGCTTTTGTCTGAAATAGTGCTTCAAGAGAAGCAACTCCGTCTTTGATACTTCAGGAAAAGGCTCCAAATCCAGGTAGAGATTTAGGCCCCTGAAAACTGTTTGGTAATTACACAACAGTTGTTGTGGAAATAAGGTGCCGACACCCTTTCCTCATCTAAGAAATGCTCACCTTCAATCCGTGTGTACGTACAGATATTGAAAGCTAATTGTGGTCGAATACGCCCCAAACACACATGCACTCGATGAGGGTTACGGGCCCCTTGTTAAGCCCTATCAGACAAACTGATTTGTGAATATGGGCTAGACAAATACAGTTTTATTAATGAATTGACTGATTGACTGATTAAGTACGAGACACCTTTACCTATACATATATATATATTTGTTTTATACATATAAAGAGGGTAGTAATGTAACTTTTTGCAGGGAAACTGTATAATGCATAAATTATTAATATATAAATTTGAGTATTCTTAGTATTTTGCTTTTCGTTATGTTTTCTCTTTAGTTTCAATATCTTCACAGTGGAAACATTGTATTTATGATTACTATTGTTATTTTCCTATTATTGCATGTTTACTTTGCCCATTCTAATCCTTCTTGTCTGGCCTGTAGTGATGCTGGTGGCAGCTTTCTGTTTGTTGAACCTTTTCTCAGAAAGCAGAACCAGAACCGAGAAAACAGCTGCTGCCATTGTTGCGATTGCGCTGTTGTTGTTGAAATCGTAACTTATGTTGCTGCTGCTGCGACAAGGCCCTCCTCAAAAAGTTTGACAATATACTTTCACCTTTTATTCGTGTGCTGAACGTTGTGGGCAGAACTTTTCATTAATAATCTATGGTGCAGAGTGAAGTTAGAAAACTGTGTGTCCGCCTACTTGGCTTATCTGCAATTAGGATTTTATAGTTAATGTTTTTCATCAAATAAAATTGATTTCTCTCAATGTTCACATGTAATGATTTATTTAACTGATTTTATTTTTTCATACATTACTGATCAACTATTTCAGTAATAAAGTACAGGTTCAGATGAAAGCTCTGTAATTCATCAGAGTATAAAACATGACAGCTAAGAAATACACATTGGACCATTAACCCTTTACTTTGAAGACAAATTGCAAAATGGGAATCGATTTTATAAATGTTGTTGCCATGACAAAGATCAGCACCTGTGATGTCTTTAAAATAAGAAAAAAAGCAAAATGATCTGGTGGCAAATTTGACCTGAAATTTGACCCAGTTAGCAACTAATGACTAATGCTGTAGTTCAATTTTTTCAACTTGGTCCACAAACTGAAGACACATTTGCCCCCCCCCCCATTGAAAGGTACTCGAAATGTGCATTTTACATACAGAGTGACAGACAGACAGACGTTTGTGGAGTTAGAAGATAGATGCTTCTTTTTTATCTTCCCCTTCATTGCTGTAACAAGTCAGTTATTAATATTATTGTTTTTTTTCCACAGTTGTAATTCTATAGGGACCAGGTATCAGCACTTTAAGTTTGTTGACTTTGTATTTCATATAAAGGTCCTTTAACAGTTTTGTCTCAGGGTGCACCTCCTGTATGCAAAGCCCATCAACCCTTAAGGAGCTTGCAGAGGAGGAACACTCGTCTCATTACATCCACCTCACACTCTGCTCCAGTGCCTGTCAACCAAATAATGAGCTCAAACCAATTGTGCTCAGTTCTGTGGCAGCACTTTGTATCCTATAATAAACCATGAATACTAAGTACAGACATTCAACCACACTGAACACTCACAGACACACAAACATGCACAAACCAGCACCACCATTCATACCCAAACAAATTGGTTAGATTAAACAGCCATATGAATTTAATTTTAAGTGAAAGGCCGGACGTGATGGAGAGCGAGACGTTCAAACATCAAACACCCGGTGTGTTCAGTTTGTACCACGAGCTGCAACTCAAACGCTAGCATCACGTCAATTGGATTAGACAAGACACCAATACAGTTTGTTCATAATAAATTAGCTGCGGGAAATAGATTAGAATAGATTATAACACATCATTTTACCTTCTGTGTGGTTTTTTGGAAAAAAATAGTTATTTTTGGTTGCAGAATTAATCAATCATTATTTTTCTGCGTGCAACACATGTCTGCACAACACATTACAGCTCACCTGCGACGGGTTAGGGTTAGGTTCTAAACCCTAACCCATGCAGCTTCTAAAATGAGCAAAAGGTTGGAACAGCACATGAACATTATACTTTCAGGAATAAGGGCTAATTACAAGACTGTAGTATTAGACTGCTTTAGTTTAAGCTAAGTGTAAAAATTGCAAGTAATACAAGACAGTAAAACAGACTGTGGGCACTTTCACACCTTGTTTGTGCCAGAGCTGCAGACTCGTCAGTTCAGTCTGAAGCTAGACTTCAGGTGTGAAAGGTTCCTCAGGCCAGAAGAGGAGTTCTGGGTCTGGATCAAACTGAACCTGGTTCTGTTGGTTTGCAGTGAAAACTGTTGGATAGTTTGGACTTTTGGATCAATCACAGGAAGTAGAGACTAAAGAGAGAATTAAACAATAGGATCAACTTCAGCCAAGTTCACTTTAATAACAAAAATCAACAAGCTCTGTGAACACGAGGTTTCATCAGCTGAAGAAGAAGAAGAAGAAGAAGAAGAAGAAGAAGAAGAAGAAGAAGTACTGTGGAGTACTGTGGAGTACTGTGCCTGAAGGTGCTGATGCTGTTAGTATTACTATCATGATGTTACCAGAGCAACCAGATGAAGCGCTTCATTCAAACAGAAGGAACACTACCCCCCCCCCCCCCCAACTGACAAGACGCCCACGTCAGACGCTGTCTACAAACCAATCAGAGTCATCTATAGGTAGACGCACCCCACGTAGGGAATGGGAAGTGGAGACTGAATGTTGTAGAGGTAGAACCTTCAGCTCCAAACTCCCATCATGCACTGAGCTCTTCTCCCCTTCTTTCAGTCTCTCTGCCCTCCCCCCCACCACAATCATTCATTTTACTACGTCACTTTTTCACTCCATCATCTCTCTTTCTCCAAACTATTATTATGAAAATTTATGCTGATCATTAATAGTTGTTATTAATGATCATACTCTTGTTTTTATTATAACTAGTCAGAGCTAAAAGGGTTAGGGCTATACAACTGCTCTCTCTCTCTCAACTCTGGTTTATTCTTCCAGTTAAATATGTTTTTCTCTGTCAGTCGTCAGCTGCTCATTGTTGAACTGTTGGTTTCTGCTCAATTTTTGATGTCTCGACCTTCTATGTTAAGAGCCTTGGGATAATGTATATTATGATTTGGCATTATACAAATAAAACTGAATTCAAATGAAGGTTGTTTCATTATATTGGAGGTGGAAAAAATCAAAGCACAGTTTCTCTTGTTTTTTAAGTCTAGACATCAGAACCTTCAGCACCTTACAGGCAGCTGATCTATATTTTTCTGTTGCAAATGATGAATTTGAAACTTCAGAAATAAGGATTTAAGAGCTTAAAAAACAAACATAATTGATTCACTTGCAGTGCTAATTCAATACACTGTTTATTTATGAAAAAATGCATTTAATTAATTTATTTGGAACATTGGATGTTTGCAGACCCTGCGAGAGAAAATATTTTTTGCTTAATTCACGTAAAAATCCAAAGCAGCTGCTTGTGATGAGTTCTTGTAAATCAACACTTCTGAATGTGTCCCCATGATCTGTGTGCCTGTTTGTGTTCAGCTCCAGAGGACTGATCTATTGTCTGAAAACTAATGTTAACAAAAATAAAGTGCAAGAGTTTAGAAGCTGATTGCAGATCAGTCAGTCCTGATACTCTCTTCTCTCCCTCTATGTTACTTTGTCGATGCACTGCATACAGGTCTACAATAGAGCCACATATGAGACCAGTGTTAGAATGGCAATATATGCAATACATCAGCATAATCCAAAGGCTGCAGGCGGAACTCCTCGCTCCTCTGAGTCCAATTATAAAGTGTGTGTTGTTCGAGCAGACGGGCTGTGTTGCAGATAAAGCCCGAGATGCAGCAGCCTCCGATTCTCACTCTGACACCCACACACTCTCATATATACCCAGCTATAGAAACACAGGCACACACACATACACAGATTTGTTCAAAAGTGATGCATATCCTGCCACTGCATTGCTCTATACTCTTACACATTTCCCTTCAAATAATTAATTAGCAAAAAAATCTCCAACTCACACATTTACTCATATACATGATTTTTCATTGGGGATTAACACATCTAATCCAAAATACATTTATGCCACTAATTAGATAAGTCTGGATCTTGTCGAGTTGACAATCCGAAATCCGATCAGACAATAGAATGCTCTCCAGTGTCTGACTATATGATATGCCACCTCCCCCCTCTTTCATTTCATCCATCTAACACTCATTGTCTGTCCATCCACTTCTCCAAACCTTTCAGTCCCTTGTGAGCCAATCCCATTTACACCCTAGAATGGGGAAGTCCCTCTGAGAAGTGCATGTTTGTGTGTGTGTGAAGGTGTGATATGGAGACAGTCAACCAGAGAGTGAGACAGGTGTGAGGAGACATCATGAAAACCAGACAACCCTTTAGGTTAAGAGGAAGATTACCTGGGGCAGATTAGGGATAGGGTTCAGAGTCAGACATGGGGGTCAAGGCCAGCGATGAGGTCAGGGATAGAGTTCGGAACGGAATTCGTGGGCATGGCCACAGGAGAGTGCCAGAGCATCATTGCAGGGCACACAGGGCCAGTCTGATGTTGACATCATGTTCATAAAAAGAAAGACAAAAAATAATTTTAGTTTCACAGTCAGTATTTATACATAGGTTTAGGGTTGGGGGCATAACGGTGATTATGCCTGATGACTCTCATTAGCATGGCTCTCAGTTTAATACTTGGCTGTGATTGGTCAGGAGGGGACTTGTGCTTTGCAACTTTGGCCACCAGATGGCGCAGGCCCTTACCGAGTATGGCAACCAGAGGGTGTGTCATATTTCTCAAATGAAAAAAAGTCCTTAAAATTAAAAATAATTAACTGTAAAAATGTGCTTGTTACAATATGCAAGAGTAGGAATAAGCATATAAAAAATAAACCAAATAAACTATTATTCCCTAGGTGTTTATAGGTGTTATAAAGTGATGTTAGTGTTTTTGTTGTAAGAGACAAGTGTTTAAATATAAATAAATGAAGATTTAAAAATACATTCAAAATCAAATAAACAATGAAATCTATACACATACACACACAAAGGCATGAATAAAGTGATATTTAAGTGTTTTTAAGTAGGACGGTTAGGGTTAGGGTTATGTTAGCACGATAATATCCAGAGCCTGACTTAACAAGACCGCTGTAAGGCACGGGCCATCCAAGGACCTCTGGTGGTGCTCCTAAGCTGATAATAATACAGTTATAACATGCGGAAAATACAGATAAACAAACAGTCACAAAGCATTAATTATTCTTATTTCTCTCCACTCATCCGAGGGAGGGTTCGTGGCTTAGTAAGGTAGGTAAAGGGTCAATTTAGATTTAGTGAAAGGTCAATTTAGACTTACTGAAAGGTCAATTTAAATTTAGTCCGGAAGCCGGAAATGTTTGTTTCTTCTTCAGGCAAGGGCTGATAAGTATGTCAGTTAGAATTAGTCAATATGTAACCCCCACGGTGGGTCTCTGAGGAGATATTCTTGAATAACTTTTTTTGTGAAGGTCGGAGAGACTTGGAACGTGCATCTGTCTCTGCCAATGGGGTATTGCGGATCGATTGGTACCATTTTCGAGCTTCTACGACCTTCGGAAGGGGTCGAACGCCCAAATCCCCCAAAGTGGGAGGGGCTAGTTAGGAAAGAGTGATTTCTGGTGCAATTTGTGTCGATCTTACCTGCATTCTTACCTTTCAGGTTGAATGAAGAGGGGCCTGATGTGTGTCCAGACCACTGCATCTCCTTGGCCCCCCATGATTGGGCCCCCAGAAGAGCTCCTGTGCCCCATACACCGCACGGCCCAAGGAGATGCTACACTGTCATTCTTCCAAGCGACAATGGGGTTAGGGTTAGGGTTAGGATTAGGGATGAAAGCACATTGGAGAAGGAGATATTCTTGAATAAGGGTTAGGGTTAGGGTTAGGGATGAAAGCACATTGGAGAAGGAGATATTCTTGAATAACTTTTTTTCTGAAGGTCGTAGAGACTTGGAAAGTGGTTTCTATTGAACTAATGTGGGTCCTGCGGATCGATTGGTGCCATCCCCGAGCTCCTCCGACCTTCGGAAGGGGTCGAAGTAGCAAATGGCCGAAAACCCGAGGAGATATTCTTGAATAACTTTTTTTGTGAAGGTCGTAGAGAGTGGGAGAGGGCATTTGTTTCTGGCAAGTGGGGTTAGGGTTAGGGTTAGGGTTAGGATTAGGGATGAAAGCACATTGGAGAAGGAGATATTCTTGAATAAGGGTTAGGTTTTTGAAGTTATCTCGATGACTCCCCCCGCTTCATCCAACGACTGGGCGGTTTGGAATAGGGAGCCAAAGGCAATGCACTGGCCGACGCACGTCATCAATACTCTCCTTTCTTCACATATCCCCTTTACCGAATTGGTTTTAAACCGTAGTTTCAGTGTACTTGCTTTTGTATTGTTTTTTTAGGTTTGGTCTTTAGATGAAAGTGATTTTTTATTTATTTGATAGGCTTTGGTTTTTCTTTTTTGTCCTGTATTAAAGTTTATTAAGGAGTTGTTTTGACTCCATGTCTTTGTATTGTTTTGTTTGTAAAAAACAATTTGGACTATTTTTAGCTATTTTGTGTTTTTCTAAATCTATATATTAGGTGACACATCATCAGTAGTGTACCTCAGGGTCATTGGATGTTTCGGCCATTACCACCAGACACCCTCTCCCAAGGAAGGCCCCGCCGGGGTTGATCAAACCCCAGGGTGTGTCCCACTAAGTTTAGAGTAATCTAAATCTAAGGTATTTTTAGAAAGGATTCTTGTTTGTCGCTTTTTAGGGATTAAGGTCATATAAAGTGGTTAGATTTAGGGTTAGGTTTAGGATTGGGGACAAGTGGTTAGGTTTAGGCGTAGGGTTGAGTGGTTAGGGTTAGGGTTTAGGATCCTGTCCAGGTCTAGAGTTTAAGTGGTTTAGGGTTAGGTTTAGGGCTAGGGTTAGAGATTTAGGTTTAGGTCTGGGTTAAAATGGTTAGGGTTAGGGTTAGGGTTAGGATTAGGGATGAAAGCACATTGGAGAAGGAGATATTCTTGAATAACTTTTTTTGTGAAGGTCGTAGAGACTTGGAAAGTGGTTTCTATTGAACTAATGTGGGTCCTGCGGATCGATTGGTGCCATCCCCGAGCTCCTACGACCTTCGGAAGGGGTCGAAGTAGCAAATGGCCGAAAAGCCGAGGAGATATTCTTGAATAACTTTTTTTGTGAAGGTCGTAGAGAGTGGGAGAGGGCATTTGTTTCCGGCAAGTGGGGTATTGCGCATCGATTGGTACCATTTTCGAGCTTCTACGACCTTCGGAAGGGGTCGAACGCCCAAATCCCCAAAAGTGGGAGGGGCTAGTTCGGAATTTCTGATTTCTGGTGGAATTTGTGTCGATCTTACCTGCATTCTTACCTTTCAGGTTGAATGAAGAGGGGCCTGATGTGTGTCCAGACCACTGCCTCCTTGGCCCCCCATGATTGGGCCCCCAGAAGAGCTCCTGTGCCCCATACACCGCACGGCCCAAGGAGATGCTTCACTGTCATTCTTCCAAGCGACTGATTTTGGATTTCTCCAAGATTTGTCTAATGAGCTGTTTGATCTGTGGGGCACTTGTCTTGTGTGTGAGTTCACCTTGGTCATGGTTTTTCCTGAATTTAGGGTTTTGAATTTGATGTGATAAAATGACATTTCTGAGGAGAATTCTCTGTTGGGATGGTGAATATCCTGTAATTTTGAGTTTTGGTGTCTTCTATGCCGAGATATTTGAGAGAAACGGGATTGTAATTAGGCCGCCTCATTAGCATAGCCTGCTGAGGAGATATTCTAGAATAACTTTTGCTGTGAAGGTCGTAGAGACTTGGAAAGGGCGTCTGTCTCTACTAAATGGGGTACTGCGGATCGATTGGTACCATCGCCGAGCTTCTAGGACCTTGGGAAGGGGTCGAACGAGCGAATCTGAAAAGTGGGCGGAGTTAGGTTTAGGCAAGGGGTGGTGTGGTTAGGGTAAGGGTCTAAGGAACCTGACTAGGCATAGAATCGAAGTCCAGAACCTCTGAATAAGAAAGTCGCTAAAACAGCTAGGGTTAAGGTAAGGGATTAGGGATGAAAGCACATTGGAGAAGGAGATATTCTTGAATAACTTTTTTTGTGAAGGTCGTAGAGACTTGGAAAGTGGTTTCTATTGAACTAATGTGGGTCCTGCGGATCGATTGGTGCCATCCCCGAGCTCCTACGACCTTCGGAAGGGGTCGAAGTAGCAAATGGCCGAAAAGCCGAGGAGATATTCTTGAATAACTTTTTTTGTGAAGGTCGTAGAGAGTGGGAGAGGGCATTTGTTTCCGGCAAGTGGGGTATTGCGCATCGATTGGTACCATTTTCGAGCTTCTACGACCTTCGGAAGGGGTCGAACGCCCAAATCCCCAAAAGTGGGAGGGGCTAGTTCGGAATTTCTGATTTCTGGTGGAATTTGTGTCGATCTTACCTGCATTCTTACCTTTCAGGTTGAATGAAGAGGGGCCTGATGTGTGTCCAGACCACTGCCTCCTTGGCCCCCCATGATTGGGCCCCCAGAAGAGCTCCTGTGCCCCATACACCGCACGGCCCAAGGAGATGCTTCACTGTCATTCTTCCAAGCGACTGATTTTGGATTTCTCCATGATTTGTCTAATGAGCTGTTTGATCTGTGGGGAACTTGTCTTGTGTGTGAGTTCACCTTGGTCATGGTTTTTCCTGAATTCAGGGTTTTGAATTTGATGTGATAAAATGACATTTCTGAGGAGAATTCTCTGTTGGGATGGTGAATATCCTCTAATTTTGAGTTTTGGTGTCTTCTATGCCGAGATATTTGAGAGAAACGGGATTGTAATTAGGCAGCCTCATTAGCATAGCCTGCTGAGGAGATATTCTAGAATAACTTTTGCTGTGAAGGTCGTAGAGACTTGGAAAGGGCGTCTGTCTCTACTAAATGGGGTACTGCGGATCGATTGGTACCATTGCCGAGCTTCTAGGACCTTGGGAAGGGGTCGAACAAGCGAATCTGAAAAGTGGGCGGGGTTAGGTTTAGGCAAGGGGTGGTGTGGTTAGGGTAAGGGTTAGGGTTAGGGTTAGGGTTAGGATTAGGGATGAAAGCACATTGGAGAAGGAGATATTCTTGAATAACTTTTTAGGGTTAGGTTTAGAAAATCTATCTCGATGACTCCCCCTGCTTCGTCCGTCGACTGGGCAGTTTGGTCTAGGGAGCCAAAGGCAATGCACGGGCCGACGCGCGCCATCAATACTCTCCAGTCTCACATATCTCTTTCTTGTCGAATTTGTTTGTTTGATGTTGTTTTATCAAAGCTGTAAAACATCAAAGTAAAAGATTGTTTCTGTTTTTGATATTAAGTAACTTTATTTTTCTGTATACTTGTCTAATATACCGGTTTATTTGGATTTTTTTTGCTTTTATAATGGTTTTATTTATTATTGTCTTATTAAGATGATTTTAGTGTTCATTTGGCATGCCTTAGTTTTCTATTTAGTTTTATCCTGTATTGAAGATGAAGGATTGTTATTTATTTTATATTAAAAAGGTTTTATTTAGAATTGTTTGTTTTCGACCAGTGATTTAGACTATTATTTTAAAACTATTTTGTTTGCCTAGTCCTATATAAGGTGACACATCATCAGTAGTGTACCTCAGGGTCATTGGGTGTTTCGGCCATTACCACCAGACACCCTCTCCCAAGGAAGGCCCCGCCGGGGTTGATCAAACCCCAGGGTGTGTCCCACTAAGTTTATAGTAATCTAAGTGTAAGGTATTTTAGAATTCTGGTTTGTCGTTTTTAGGGATCAACTGATTTCGGGTTAGAGTTTCTAACTAATGTTTTTTTAAGATAATTTTTTTAGGTCTAGAGTTTGATGGTTTAGGGTGTAACGGTTAGTTTAAGTGGTTAGGGTTTTTAGGCGTAGGATTGAACGGTTAGGTTTAGAATTAAGGTCACGTATAGGCTAAAGTGGTTTGATTTAGGGTTAGGGTTAGGTTTTAGGGTTAGGGGCAAATGGTTAGGTTTAGGCGTAGGGATTGAATGGTTAGGTTTAGGATTTAAGGTCATGTATAGGCATAAAGTGGTTAGACTTAGGGTTAGGGTTAGGTTTAGGGTTAGGGACAAATGGTTAAGTTTAGGCGTAGGGATTGAACGGTTAGGTTTAGGATTAAGGTCATGAATAGGCATAAATTGGTTAGATGTAGGGTTAGGGTTAGGTTTAGTTTTAGGGACAAAAGGTTAGGTTTAGGCGTAGGGTTGAGTGGTTAGGGTTAGGAGATAGGATCCTGTCTAGGTCTAGAGTCTAAGTGGTTTTAGGGTTAGGGTTAGGGCTAGGGTTAGAAATTAGGTTTAGGCATAGGTTAAAATGGTTAGGGTTAGGTTTTAGGGTCATGTCTACGTCTAAATTAAAGCTGTTTAAGGTTGGGTTAAGGTTTAGTGGTTTATGTTCTAGGCATAAGTTTAATTTGTAATGATAAGGGTTATGTATAAGTAAAAAGTTTTATGTATAAGTAAAAAGTTTAAACGGTTTAAGGTTTTTTTAAAAAAAATTTAGGCATTGATTAAAGATTTAAATTGAAATAAAAACTTGTTTCTTTTTTTCTTTTTCTCAGGTGGTGAGAGGAGCTCCTAGGTCCCGTTGCATCCACGGGCTGGTCACTAAGTTGGACCAGGGGATGGAAATTTGGGGGAAAGTGGCAATTTGAAGGGTTAGGGTTAGGGTTAGGGTTAGGGATGAAAGCACATTGGAGAAGGAGATATTCTTGAATAACTTTTTTTGTGAAGGTCGTAGAGACTTGGAAAGTGGTTTCTATTGAACTAATGTAGGGTTAGGGTTAGGGTTAGGGTTAGGATTAGGGATGAAAGCACATTGGAGAAGGAGATATTCTTGAATAACTTTTTTTGTGAAGGTCGTAGAGAGTGGGAGAGGGCATTTGTTTCCGGCAAGTGGGGTATTGCGCATCGATTGGTACCATTTTCGAGCTTCTACGACCTTCGGAAGGGGTCGAACGCCCAAATCCCCAAAAGTGGGAGGGGCTAGTTCGGAATTTCTGATTTCTGGTGGAATTTGTGTCGATCTTACCTGCATTCTTACCTTTCAGGTTGAATGAAGAGGGGCCTGATGTGTGTCCAGACCACTGCCTCCTTGGCCCCCCATGATTGGGCCCCCAGAAGAGCTCCTGTGCCCCATACACCGCACGGCCCAAGGAGATGCTTCACTGTCATTCTTCCAAGCGACTGATTTTGGATTTCTCCAAGATTTGTCTAATGAGCTGTTTGATCTGTGGGGCACTTGTCTTGTGTGTGAGTTCACCTTGGTCATGGTTTTTCCTGAATTTAGGGTTTTGAATTTGATGTGATAAAATGACATTTCTGAGGAGAATTCTCTGTTGGGATGGTGAATATCCTGTAATTTTGAGTTTTGGTGTCTTCTATGCCGAGATATTTGAGAGAAACGGGATTGTAATTAGGCCGCCTCATTAGCATAGCCTGCTGAGGAGATATTCTAGAATAACTTTTGCTGTGAAGGTCGTAGAGACTTGGAAAGGGCGTCTGTCTCTACTAAATGGGGTACTGCGGATCGATTGGTACCATCGCCGAGCTTCTAGGACCTTGGGAAGGGGTCGAACGAGCGAATCTGAAAAGTGGGCGGAGTTAGGTTTAGGCAAGGGGTGGTGTGGTTAGGGTAAGGGTCTAAGGAACCTGACTAGGCATAGAATCGAAGTCCAGAACCTCTGAATAAGAAAGTCGCTAAAACAGCTAGGGTTAAGGTAAGGGATTAGGGATGAAAGCACATTGGAGAAGGAGATATTCTTGAATAACTTTTTTTGTGAAGGTCGTAGAGACTTGGAAAGTGGTTTCTATTGAACTAATGTGGGTCCTGCGGATCGATTGGTGCCATCCCCGAGCTCCTACGACCTTCGGAAGGGGTCGAAGTAGCAAATGGCCGAAAAGCCGAGGAGATATTCTTGAATAACTTTTTTTGTGAAGGTCGTAGAGAGTGGGAGAGGGCATTTGTTTCCGGCAAGTGGGGTATTGCGCATCGATTGGTACCATTTTCGAGCTTCTACGACCTTCGGAAGGGGTCGAACGCCCAAATCCCCAAAAGTGGGAGGGGCTAGTTCGGAATTTCTGATTTCTGGTGGAATTTGTGTCGATCTTACCTGCATTCTTACCTTTCAGGTTGAATGAAGAGGGGCCTGATGTGTGTCCAGACCACTGCCTCCTTGGCCCCCCATGATTGGGCCCCCAGAAGAGCTCCTGTGCCCCATACACCGCACGGCCCAAGGAGATGCTTCACTGTCATTCTTCCAAGCGACTGATTTTGGATTTCTCCATGATTTGTCTAATGAGCTGTTTGATCTGTGGGGAACTTGTCTTGTGTGTGAGTTCACCTTGGTCATGGTTTTTCCTGAATTCAGGGTTTTGAATTTGATGTGATAAAATGACATTTCTGAGGAGAATTCTCTGTTGGGATGGTGAATATCCTCTAATTTTGAGTTTTGGTGTCTTCTATGCCGAGATATTTGAGAGAAACGGGATTGTAATTAGGCAGCCTCATTAGCATAGCCTGCTGAGGAGATATTCTAGAATAACTTTTGCTGTGAAGGTCGTAGAGACTTGGAAAGGGCGTCTGTCTCTACTAAATGGGGTACTGCGGATCGATTGGTACCATTGCCGAGCTTCTAGGACCTTGGGAAGGGGTCGAACAAGCGAATCTGAAAAGTGGGCGGGGTTAGGTTTAGGCAAGGGGTGGTGTGGTTAGGGTAAGGGTTAGGGTTAGGGTTAGGGTTAGGGTTAGGATTAGGGATGAAAGCACATTGGAGAAGGAGATATTCTTGAATAACTTTTTAGGGTTAGGTTTAGAAAATCTATCTCGATGACTCCCCCTGCTTCGTCCGTCGACTGGGCAGTTTGGTCTAGGGAGCCAAAGGCAATGCACGGGCCGACGCGCGCCATCAATACTCTCCAGTCTCACATATCTCTTTCTTGTCGAATTTGTTTGTTTGATGTTGTTTTATCAAAGCTGTAAAACATCAAAGTAAAAGATTGTTTCTGTTTTTGATATTAAGTAACTTTATTTTTCTGTATACTTGTCTAATATACCGGTTTATTTGGATTTTTTTTGCTTTTATAATGGTTTTATTTATTATTGTCTTATTAAGATGATTTTAGTGTTCATTTGGCATGCCTTAGTTTTCTATTTAGTTTTATCCTGTATTGAAGATGAAGGATTGTTATTTATTTTATATTAAAAAGGTTTTATTTAGAATTGTTTGTTTTCGACCAGTGATTTAGACTATTATTTTAAAACTATTTTGTTTGCCTAGTCCTATATAAGGTGACACATCATCAGTAGTGTACCTCAGGGTCATTGGGTGTTTCGGCCATTACCACCAGACACCCTCTCCCAAGGAAGGCCCCGCCGGGGTTGATCAAACCCCAGGGTGTGTCCCACTAAGTTTATAGTAATCTAAGTGTAAGGTATTTTAGAATTCTGGTTTGTCGTTTTTAGGGATCAACTGATTTCGGGTTAGAGTTTCTAACTAATGTTTTTTTAAGATAATTTTTTTAGGTCTAGAGTTTGATGGTTTAGGGTGTAACGGTTAGTTTAAGTGGTTAGGGTTTTTAGGCGTAGGATTGAACGGTTAGGTTTAGAATTAAGGTCACGTATAGGCTAAAGTGGTTTGATTTAGGGTTAGGGTTAGGTTTTAGGGTTAGGGGCAAATGGTTAGGTTTAGGCGTAGGGATTGAATGGTTAGGTTTAGGATTTAAGGTCATGTATAGGCATAAAGTGGTTAGACTTAGGGTTAGGGTTAGGTTTAGGGTTAGGGACAAATGGTTAAGTTTAGGCGTAGGGATTGAACGGTTAGGTTTAGGATTAAGGTCATGAATAGGCATAAATTGGTTAGATGTAGGGTTAGGGTTAGGTTTAGTTTTAGGGACAAAAGGTTAGGTTTAGGCGTAGGGTTGAGTGGTTAGGGTTAGGAGATAGGATCCTGTCTAGGTCTAGAGTCTAAGTGGTTTTAGGGTTAGGGTTAGGGCTAGGGTTAGAAATTAGGTTTAGGCATAGGTTAAAATGGTTAGGGTTAGGTTTTAGGGTCATGTCTACGTCTAAATTAAAGCTGTTTAAGGTTGGGTTAAGGTTTAGTGGTTTATGTTCTAGGCATAAGTTTAATTTGTAATGATAAGGGTTATGTATAAGTAAAAAGTTTTATGTATAAGTAAAAAGTTTAAACGGTTTAAGGTTTTTTTAAAAAAAATTTAGGCATTGATTAAAGATTTAAATTGAAATAAAAACTTGTTTCTTTTTTTCTTTTTCTCAGGTGGTGAGAGGAGCTCCTAGGTCCCGTTGCATCCACGGGCTGGTCACTAAGTTGGACCAGGGGATGGAAATTTGGGGGAAAGTGGCAATTTGAAGGGTTAGGGTTAGGGTTAGGGTTAGGGATGAAAGCACATTGGAGAAGGAGATATTCTTGAATAACTTTTTTTGTGAAGGTCGTAGAGACTTGGAAAGTGGTTTCTATTGAACTAATGTAGGGTTAGGGTTAGGGTTAGGGTTAGGATTAGGGATGAAAGCACATTGGAGAAGGAGATATTCTTGAATAACTTTTTTTGTGAAGGTCGTAGAGAGTGGGAGAGGGCATTTGTTTCCGGCAAGTGGGGTATTGCGCATCGATTGGTACCATTTTCGAGCTTCTACGACCTTCGGAAGGGGTCGAACGCCCAAATCCCCAAAAGTGGGAGGGGCTAGTTCGGAATTTCTGATTTCTGGTGGAATTTGTGTCGATCTTACCTGCATTCTTACCTTTCAGGTTGAATGAAGAGGGGCCTGATGTGTGTCCAGACCACTGCCTCCTTGGCCCCCCATGATTGGGCCCCCAGAAGAGCTCCTGTGCCCCATACACCGCACGGCCCAAGGAGATGCTTCACTGTCATTCTTCCAAGCGACTGATTTTGGATTTCTCCAAGATTTGTCTAATGAGCTGTTTGATCTGTGGGGCACTTGTCTTGTGTGTGAGTTCACCTTGGTCATGGTTTTTCCTGAATTTAGGGTTTTGAATTTGATGTGATAAAATGACATTTCTGAGGAGAATTCTCTGTTGGGATGGTGAATATCCTGTAATTTTGAGTTTTGGTGTCTTCTATGCCGAGATATTTGAGAGAAACGGGATTGTAATTAGGCCGCCTCATTAGCATAGCCTGCTGAGGAGATATTCTAGAATAACTTTTGCTGTGAAGGTCGTAGAGACTTGGAAAGGGCGTCTGTCTCTACTAAATGGGGTACTGCGGATCGATTGGTACCATCGCCGAGCTTCTAGGACCTTGGGAAGGGGTCGAACGAGCGAATCTGAAAAGTGGGCGGAGTTAGGTTTAGGCAAGGGGTGGTGTGGTTAGGGTAAGGGTCTAAGGAACCTGACTAGGCATAGAATCGAAGTCCAGAACCTCTGAATAAGAAAGTCGCTAAAACAGCTAGGGTTAAGGTAAGGGATTAGGGATGAAAGCACATTGGAGAAGGAGATATTCTTGAATAACTTTTTTTGTGAAGGTCGTAGAGACTTGGAAAGTGGTTTCTATTGAACTAATGTGGGTCCTGCGGATCGATTGGTGCCATCCCCGAGCTCCTACGACCTTCGGAAGGGGTCGAAGTAGCAAATGGCCGAAAAGCCGAGGAGATATTCTTGAATAACTTTTTTTGTGAAGGTCGTAGAGAGTGGGAGAGGGCATTTGTTTCCGGCAAGTGGGGTATTGCGCATCGATTGGTACCATTTTCGAGCTTCTACGACCTTCGGAAGGGGTCGAACGCCCAAATCCCCAAAAGTGGGAGGGGCTAGTTCGGAATTTCTGATTTCTGGTGGAATTTGTGTCGATCTTACCTGCATTCTTACCTTTCAGGTTGAATGAAGAGGGGCCTGATGTGTGTCCAGACCACTGCCTCCTTGGCCCCCCATGATTGGGCCCCCAGAAGAGCTCCTGTGCCCCATACACCGCACGGCCCAAGGAGATGCTTCACTGTCATTCTTCCAAGCGACTGATTTTGGATTTCTCCATGATTTGTCTAATGAGCTGTTTGATCTGTGGGGAACTTGTCTTGTGTGTGAGTTCACCTTGGTCATGGTTTTTCCTGAATTCAGGGTTTTGAATTTGATGTGATAAAATGACATTTCTGAGGAGAATTCTCTGTTGGGATGGTGAATATCCTCTAATTTTGAGTTTTGGTGTCTTCTATGCCGAGATATTTGAGAGAAACGGGATTGTAATTAGGCAGCCTCATTAGCATAGCCTGCTGAGGAGATATTCTAGAATAACTTTTGCTGTGAAGGTCGTAGAGACTTGGAAAGGGCGTCTGTCTCTACTAAATGGGGTACTGCGGATCGATTGGTACCATTGCCGAGCTTCTAGGACCTTGGGAAGGGGTCGAACAAGCGAATCTGAAAAGTGGGCGGGGTTAGGTTTAGGCAAGGGGTGGTGTGGTTAGGGTAAGGGTTAGGGTTAGGGTTAGGGTTAGGGTTAGGATTAGGGATGAAAGCACATTGGAGAAGGAGATATTCTTGAATAACTTTTTAGGGTTAGGTTTAGAAAATCTATCTCGATGACTCCCCCTGCTTCGTCCGTCGACTGGGCAGTTTGGTCTAGGGAGCCAAAGGCAATGCACGGGCCGACGCGCGCCATCAATACTCTCCAGTCTCACATATCTCTTTCTTGTCGAATTTGTTTGTTTGATGTTGTTTTATCAAAGCTGTAAAACATCAAAGTAAAAGATTGTTTCTGTTTTTGATATTAAGTAACTTTATTTTTCTGTATACTTGTCTAATATACCGGTTTATTTGGATTTTTTTTGCTTTTATAATGGTTTTATTTATTATTGTCTTATTAAGATGATTTTAGTGTTCATTTGGCATGCCTTAGTTTTCTATTTAGTTTTATCCTGTATTGAAGATGAAGGATTGTTATTTATTTTATATTAAAAAGGTTTTATTTAGAATTGTTTGTTTTCGACCAGTGATTTAGACTATTATTTTAAAACTATTTTGTTTGCCTAGTCCTATATAAGGTGACACATCATCAGTAGTGTACCTCAGGGTCATTGGGTGTTTCGGCCATTACCACCAGACACCCTCTCCCAAGGAAGGCCCCGCCGGGGTTGATCAAACCCCAGGGTGTGTCCCACTAAGTTTATAGTAATCTAAGTGTAAGGTATTTTAGAATTCTGGTTTGTCGTTTTTAGGGATCAACTGATTTCGGGTTAGAGTTTCTAACTAATGTTTTTTTAAGATAATTTTTTTAGGTCTAGAGTTTGATGGTTTAGGGTGTAACGGTTAGTTTAAGTGGTTAGGGTTTTTAGGCGTAGGATTGAACGGTTAGGTTTAGAATTAAGGTCACGTATAGGCTAAAGTGGTTTGATTTAGGGTTAGGGTTAGGTTTTAGGGTTAGGGGCAAATGGTTAGGTTTAGGCGTAGGGATTGAATGGTTAGGTTTAGGATTTAAGGTCATGTATAGGCATAAAGTGGTTAGACTTAGGGTTAGGGTTAGGTTTAGGGTTAGGGACAAATGGTTAAGTTTAGGCGTAGGGATTGAACGGTTAGGTTTAGGATTAAGGTCATGAATAGGCATAAATTGGTTAGATGTAGGGTTAGGGTTAGGTTTAGTTTTAGGGACAAAAGGTTAGGTTTAGGCGTAGGGTTGAGTGGTTAGGGTTAGGAGATAGGATCCTGTCTAGGTCTAGAGTCTAAGTGGTTTTAGGGTTAGGGTTAGGGCTAGGGTTAGAAATTAGGTTTAGGCATAGGTTAAAATGGTTAGGGTTAGGTTTTAGGGTCATGTCTACGTCTAAATTAAAGCTGTTTAAGGTTGGGTTAAGGTTTAGTGGTTTATGTTCTAGGCATAAGTTTAATTTGTAATGATAAGGGTTATGTATAAGTAAAAAGTTTGGGTTAGGGTTAGGGTTAGGGTTAGGGTTAGGATTAGGGATGAAAGCACATTGGAGAAGGAGATATTCTTGAATAACTTTTTTTCTGAAGGTCGTAGAGACTTGGAAAGTGGTTAGGGTTAGGGTTAGGGTTAGGGTTAGGGTTAGGGATGAAAGCACATTGGAGAAGGAGATATTCTTGAATAACTTTTTTTCTGAAGGTCGTAGAGACTTGGAAAGTGGTTTCTATTGAACTAATGTGGGTCCTGCGGATCGATTGGTGCCATCCCCGAGCTCCTACGACCTTCGGAAGGGGTCGAACGAGCAAATGGCCGAAAACCCGAGGAGATATTCTTGAATAACTTTTTTTGTGAAGGTCGTAGAGAGTGGGAGAGGGCATTTGTTTCTGGCAAGTGGGGTATTGCGCATCGATTGGTACCATTTTCGAGCTTCTACGACCTTCGGAAGGGGTCGAACGCCCAAATCCCCAAAAGTGGGAGGGGCTAGTTCGGAATTTTTGATTTCTGGTGGAATTTGTGTCGATCTTACCTGCATTCTTACCTTTCAGGTTGAATGAAGAGGGGCCTGATGTGTGTCCAGACCACTGCCTCCTTGGCCCCCCATGATTGGGCCCCCAGAAGAGCTCCTGTGCCCCATACACCGCACGGCCCAAGGAGATGCTTCACTGTCATTCTTCCAAGCGACTGATTTTGGATTTCTCCAAGATTTGTCTAATGAGCTGTTTGATCTGTGGGGCACTTGTCTTGTGTGTGAGTTCACCTTGGTCATGGTTTTTCCTGAATTTAGGGTTTTGAATTTGATGTGATAAAATGACATTTCTGAGGAGAATTCTGTCTTGGGATGGTAAATATCCTCAAATTTTGAGTTTTGGTGTCTTCTATGCCGAGATATTTGAGAAAAACGGGATTGTAATTAGGCACTCCCAGCATGCATTGCGTGGGTTAGGAGATATTCTTGAATAACTTTTGCTGTGAAGGTCGTAGAGACTTGGAAAGGGCGTCTGTCTGTACCAAATGGGGTACTGCGGATCGATTGGTACCATGCCCGAGCTTCTAGGACCTTGGGAAGGGGTCGAACGAGCGAATCTGAAAAGTGGGCGGGGTTAGGTTTAGGCAAGGGGTGGTGTGGTTAGGGTAAGGGTCTAAGGAACCTGACTAGGCATAGAATCGAAGTCCAGAACCTCTGAATAAGAAAGTCGCTAAAACAGCTAGGGTTAAGGTAAGGATTAGGGATGAAAGCACATTGGAGAAGGAGATATTCTTGAATAACTTTTTTTCTGAAGGTCGTAGAGACTTGGAAAGTGGTTTCTATTGAACTAATGTGGGTCCTGCGGATCGATTGGTGCCATCCCCGAGCTCCTACGACCTTCGGAAGGGGTCGAACGAGCAAATGGCCGAAAACCCGAGGAGATATTCTTGAATAACTTTTTTTGTGAAGGTCGTAGAGAGTGGGAGAGGGCATTTGTTTCTGGCAAGTGGGGTATTGCGCATCGATTGGTACCATTTTCGAGCTTCTACGACCTTCGGAAGGGGTCGAACGCCCAAATCCCCAAAAGTGGGAGGGGCTAGTTCGGAATTTTTGATTTCTGGTGGAATTTGTGTCGATCTTACCTGCATTCTTACCTTTCAGGTTGAATGAAGAGGGGCCTGATGTGTGTCCAGACCACTGCCTCCTTGGCCCCCCATGATTGGGCCCCCAGAAGAGCTCCTGTGCCCCATACACCGCACGGCCCAAGGAGATGCTTCACTGTCATTCTTCCAAGCGACTGATTTTGGATTTCTCCAAGATTTGTCTAATGAGCTGTTTGATCTGTGGGGCACTTGTCTTGTGTGTGAGTTCACCTTGGTCATGGTTTTTCCTGAATTTAGGGTTTTGAATTTGATGTGATAAAATGACATTTCTGAGGAGAATTCTGTCTTGGGATGGTAAATATCCTCAAATTTTGAGTTTTGGTGTCTTCTATGCCGAGATATTTGAGAAAAACGGGATTGTAATTAGGCACTCCCAGCATGCATTGCGTGGGTTAGGAGATATTCTTGAATAACTTTTGCTGTGAAGGTCGTAGAGACTTGGAAAGGGCGTCTGTCTGTACCAAATGGGGTACTGCGGATCGATTGGTACCATGCCCGAGCTTCTAGGACCTTGGGAAGGGGTCGAACGAGCGAATCTGAAAAGTGGGCGGGGTTAGGTTTAGGCAAGGGGTGGTGTGGTTAGGGTAAGGGTCTAAGGAACCTGACTAGGCATAGAATCGAAGTCCAGAACCTCTGAATAAGAAAGTCGCTAAAACAGCTAGGGTTAAGGTAAGGATTAGGGATGAAAGCACATTGGAGAAGGGTTAGGGTTAGGGTTAGGGTTAGGGTTAGGGATGAAAGCACATTGGAGAAGGAGATATTCTTGAATAACTTTTTTTGTGAAGGTCGTAGAGACTTGGAAAGTGGTTTCTATTGAACTAATGTGGGTCCTGCGGATCGATTGGTGCCATCCCCGAGCTCCTACGACCTTCGGAAGGGGTCGAAGTAGCAAATGGCCGAAAAGCCGAGGAGATATTCTTGAATAACTTTTTTTGTGAAGGTCGTAGAGAGTGGGAGAGGGCATTTGTTTCCGGCAAGTGGGGTATTGCGCATCGATTGGTACCATTTTCGAGCTTCTACGACCTTCGGAAGGGGTCGAACGCCCAAATCCCCAAAAGTGGGAGGGGCTAGTTCGGAATTTCTGATTTCTGGTGGAATTTGTGTCGATCTTACCTGCATTCTTACCTTTCAGGTTGAATGAAGAGGGGCCTGATGTGTGTCCAGACCACTGCCTCCTTGGCCCCCCATGATTGGGCCCCCAGAAGAGCTCCTGTGCCCCATACACCGCACGGCCCAAGGAGATGCTTCACTGTCATTCTTCCAAGCGACTGATTTTGGATTTCTCCATGATTTGTCTAATGAGCTGTTTGATCTGTGGGGAACTTGTCTTGTGTGTGAGTTCACCTTGGTCATGGTTTTTCCTGAATTCAGGGTTTTGAATTTGATGTGATAAAATGACATTTCTGAGGAGAATTCTCTGTTGGGATGGTGAATATCCTCTAATTTTGAGTTTTGGTGTCTTCTATGCCGAGATATTTGAGAGAAACGGGATTGTAATTAGGCAGCCTCATTAGCATAGCCTGCTGAGGAGATATTCTAGAATAACTTTTGCTGTGAAGGTCGTAGAGACTTGGAAAGGGCGTCTGTCTCTACTAAATGGGGTACTGCGGATCGATTGGTACCATTGCCGAGCTTCTAGGACCTTGGGAAGGGGTCGAACAAGCGAATCTGAAAAGTGGGCGGGGTTAGGTTTAGGCAAGGGGTGGTGTGGTTAGGGTAAGGGTTAGGGTTAGGGTTAGGGTTAGGGTTAGGATTAGGGATGAAAGCACATTGGAGAAGGAGATATTCTTGAATAACTTTTTAGGGTTAGGTTTAGAAAATCTATCTCGATGACTCCCCCTGCTTCGTCCGTCGACTGGGCAGTTTGGTCTAGGGAGCCAAAGGCAATGCACGGGCCGACGCGCGCCATCAATACTCTCCAGTCTCACATATCTCTTTCTTGTCGAATTTGTTTGTTTGATGTTGTTTTATCAAAGCTGTAAAACATCAAAGTAAAAGATTGTTTCTGTTTTTGATATTAAGTAACTTTATTTTTCTGTATACTTGTCTAATATACCGGTTTATTTGGATTTTTTTTGCTTTTATAATGGTTTTATTTATTATTGTCTTATTAAGATGATTTTAGTGTTCATTTGGCATGCCTTAGTTTTCTATTTAGTTTTATCCTGTATTGAAGATGAAGGATTGTTATTTATTTTATATTAAAAAGGTTTTATTTAGAATTGTTTGTTTTCGACCAGTGATTTAGACTATTATTTTAAAACTATTTTGTTTGCCTAGTCCTATATAAGGTGACACATCATCAGTAGTGTACCTCAGGGTCATTGGGTGTTTCGGCCATTACCACCAGACACCCTCTCCCAAGGAAGGCCCCGCCGGGGTTGATCAAACCCCAGGGTGTGTCCCACTAAGTTTATAGTAATCTAAGTGTAAGGTATTTTAGAATTCTGGTTTGTCGTTTTTAGGGATCAACTGATTTCGGGTTAGAGTTTCTAACTAATGTTTTTTTAAGATAATTTTTTTAGGTCTAGAGTTTGATGGTTTAGGGTGTAACGGTTAGTTTAAGTGGTTAGGGTTTTTAGGCGTAGGATTGAACGGTTAGGTTTAGAATTAAGGTCACGTATAGGCTAAAGTGGTTTGATTTAGGGTTAGGGTTAGGTTTTAGGGTTAGGGGCAAATGGTTAGGTTTAGGCGTAGGGATTGAATGGTTAGGTTTAGGATTTAAGGTCATGTATAGGCATAAAGTGGTTAGACTTAGGGTTAGGGTTAGGTTTAGGGTTAGGGACAAATGGTTAAGTTTAGGCGTAGGGATTGAACGGTTAGGTTTAGGATTAAGGTCATGAATAGGCATAAATTGGTTAGATGTAGGGTTAGGGTTAGGTTTAGTTTTAGGGACAAAAGGTTAGGTTTAGGCGTAGGGTTGAGTGGTTAGGGTTAGGAGATAGGATCCTGTCTAGGTCTAGAGTCTAAGTGGTTTTAGGGTTAGGGTTAGGGCTAGGGTTAGAAATTAGGTTTAGGCATAGGTTAAAATGGTTAGGGTTAGGTTTTAGGGTCATGTCTACGTCTAAATTAAAGCTGTTTAAGGTTGGGTTAAGGTTTAGTGGTTTATGTTCTAGGCATAAGTTTAATTTGTAATGATAAGGGTTATGTATAAGTAAAAAGTTTGGGTTAGGGTTAGGGTTAGGGTTAGGGTTAGGGTTAGGATTAGGGATGAAAGCACATTGGAGAAGGAGATATTCTTGAATAACTTTTTTTCTGAAGGTCGTAGAGACTTGGAAAGTGGTTAGGGTTAGGGTTAGGGTTAGGGTTAGGGTTAGGGTTAGGGATGAAAGCACATTGGAGAAGGAGATATTCTTGAATAACTTTTTTTCTGAAGGTCGTAGAGACTTGGAAAGTGGTTTCTATTGAACTAATGTGGGTCCTGCGGATCGATTGGTGCCATCCCCGAGCTCCTACGACCTTCGGAAGGGGTCGAACGAGCAAATGGCCGAAAACCCGAGGAGATATTCTTGAATAACTTTTTTTGTGAAGGTCGTAGAGACTTGGAAAGTGGTTTCTATTGAACTAATGTGGGTCCTGCGGATCGATTGGTGCCATCCCCGAGCTCCTACGACCTTCGGAAGGGGTCGAAGTAGCAAATGGCCGAAAAGCCGAGGAGATATTCTTGAATAACTTTTTTTGTGAAGGTCGTAGAGAGTGGGAGAGGGCATTTGTTTCCGGCAAGTGGGGTATTGCGCATCGATTGGTACCATTTTCGAGCTTCTACGACCTTCGGAAGGGGTCGAACGCCCAAATCCCCAAAAGTGGGAGGGGCTAGTTCGGAATTTCTGATTTCTGGTGGAATTTGTGTCGATCTTACCTGCATTCTTACCTTTCAGGTTGAATGAAGAGGGGCCTGATGTGTGTCCAGACCACTGCCTCCTTGGCCCCCCATGATTGGGCCCCCAGAAGAGCTCCTGTGCCCCATACACCGCACGGCCCAAGGAGATGCTTCACTGTCATTCTTCCAAGCGACTGATTTTGGATTTCTCCATGATTTGTCTAATGAGCTGTTTGATCTGTGGGGAACTTGTCTTGTGTGTGAGTTCACCTTGGTCATGGTTTTTCCTGAATTCAGGGTTTTGAATTTGATGTGATAAAATGACATTTCTGAGGAGAATTCTCTGTTGGGATGGTGAATATCCTCTAATTTTGAGTTTTGGTGTCTTCTATGCCGAGATATTTGAGAGAAACGGGATTGTAATTAGGCAGCCTCATTAGCATAGCCTGCTGAGGAGATATTCTAGAATAACTTTTGCTGTGAAGGTCGTAGAGACTTGGAAAGGGCGTCTGTCTCTACTAAATGGGGTACTGCGGATCGATTGGTACCATTGCCGAGCTTCTAGGACCTTGGGAAGGGGTCGAACAAGCGAATCTGAAAAGTGGGCGGGGTTAGGTTTAGGCAAGGGGTGGTGTGGTTAGGGTAAGGGTTAGGGTTAGGGTTAGGGTTAGGATTAGGGATGAAAGCACATTGGAGAAGGAGATATTCTTGAATAACTTTTTAGGGTTAGGTTTAGAAAATCTATCTCGATGACTCCCCCTGCTTCGTCCGTCGACTGGGCAGTTTGGTCTAGGGAGCCAAAGGCAATGCACGGGCCGACGCGCGCCATCAATACTCTCCAGTCTCACATATCTCTTTCTTGTCGAATTTGTTTGTTTGATGTTGTTTTATCAAAGCTGTAAAACATCAAAGTAAAAGATTGTTTCTGTTTTTGATATTAAGTAACTTTATTTTTCTGTATACTTGTCTAATATACCGGTTTATTTGGATTTTTTTTGCTTTTATAATGGTTTTATTTATTATTGTCTTATTAAGATGATTTTAGTGTTCATTTGGCATGCCTTAGTTTTCTATTTAGTTTTATCCTGTATTGAAGATGAAGGATTGTTATTTATTTTATATTAAAAAGGTTTTATTTAGAATTGTTTGTTTTCGACCAGTGATTTAGACTATTATTTTAAAACTATTTTGTTTGCCTAGTCCTATATAAGGTGACACATCATCAGTAGTGTACCTCAGGGTCATTGGGTGTTTCGGCCATTACCACCAGACACCCTCTCCCAAGGAAGGCCCCGCCGGGGTTGATCAAACCCCAGGGTGTGTCCCACTAAGTTTATAGTAATCTAAGTGTAAGGTATTTTAGAATTCTGGTTTGTCGTTTTTAGGGATCAACTGATTTCGGGTTAGAGTTTCTAACTAATGTTTTTTTAAGATAATTTTTTTAGGTCTAGAGTTTGATGGTTTAGGGTGTAACGGTTAGTTTAAGTGGTTAGGGTTTTTAGGCGTAGGATTGAACGGTTAGGTTTAGAATTAAGGTCACGTATAGGCTAAAGTGGTTTGATTTAGGGTTAGGGTTAGGTTTTAGGGTTAGGGGCAAATGGTTAGGTTTAGGCGTAGGGATTGAATGGTTAGGTTTAGGATTTAAGGTCATGTATAGGCATAAAGTGGTTAGACTTAGGGTTAGGGTTAGGTTTAGGGTTAGGGACAAATGGTTAAGTTTAGGCGTAGGGATTGAACGGTTAGGTTTAGGATTAAGGTCATGAATAGGCATAAATTGGTTAGATGTAGGGTTAGGGTTAGGTTTAGTTTTAGGGACAAAAGGTTAGGTTTAGGCGTAGGGTTGAGTGGTTAGGGTTAGGAGATAGGATCCTGTCTAGGTCTAGAGTCTAAGTGGTTTTAGGGTTAGGGTTAGGGCTAGGGTTAGAAATTAGGTTTAGGCATAGGTTAAAATGGTTAGGGTTAGGTTTTAGGGTCATGTCTACGTCTAAATTAAAGCTGTTTAAGGTTGGGTTAAGGTTTAGTGGTTTATGTTCTAGGCATAAGTTTAATTTGTAATGATAAGGGTTATGTATAAGTAAAAAGTTTGGGTTAGGGTTAGGGTTAGGGTTAGGGTTAGGGTTAGGATTAGGGATGAAAGCACATTGGAGAAGGAGATATTCTTGAATAACTTTTTTTCTGAAGGTCGTAGAGACTTGGAAAGTGGTTAGGGTTAGGGTTAGGGTTAGGGTTAGGGTTAGGGATGAAAGCACATTGGAGAAGGAGATATTCTTGAATAACTTTTTTTCTGAAGGTCGTAGAGACTTGGAAAGTGGTTTCTATTGAACTAATGTGGGTCCTGCGGATCGATTGGTGCCATCCCCGAGCTCCTACGACCTTCGGAAGGGGTCGAACGAGCAAATGGCCGAAAACCCGAGGAGATATTCTTGAATAACTTTTTTTGTGAAGGTCGTAGAGAGTGGGAGAGGGCATTTGTTTCTGGCAAGTGGGGTATTGCGCATCGATTGGTACCATTTTCGAGCTTCTACGACCTTCGGAAGGGGTCGAACGCCCAAATCCCCAAAAGTGGGAGGGGCTAGTTCGGAATTTCTGATTTCTGGTGGAATTTGTGTCGATCTTACCTGCATTCTTACCTTTCAGGTTGAATGAAGAGGGGCCTGATGTGTGTCCAGACCACTGCCTCCTTGGCCCCCCATGATTGGGCCCCCAGAAGAGCTCCTGTGCCCCATACACCGCACGGCCCAAGGAGATGCTTCACTGTCATTCTTCCAAGCGACTGATTTTGGATTTCTCCAAGATTTGTCTAATGAGCTGTTTGATCTGTGGGGCACTTGTCTTGTGTGTGAGTTCACCTTGGTCATGGTTTTTCCTGAATTCAGGGTTTTGAATTTGATGTGATAAAATGACATTTCTGAGGAGAATTCTCTGTTGGGATGGTGAATATCCTCTAATTTTGAGTTTTGGTGTCTTCTATGCCGAGATATTTGAGAGAAACGGGATTGTAATTAGGCAGCCTCATTAGCATAGCCTGCTGAGGAGATATTCTAGAATAACTTTTGCTGTGAAGGTCGTAGAGACTTGGAAAGGGCGTCTGTCTCTACTAAATGGGGTACTGCGGATCGATTGGTACCATTGCCGAGCTTCTAGGACCTTGGGAAGGGGTCGAACAAGCGAATCTGAAAAGTGGGCGGGGTTAGGTTTAGGCAAGGGGTGGTGTGGTTAGGGTAAGGGTTAGGGTTAGGGTTAGGGTTAGGATTAGGGATGAAAGCACATTGGAGAAGGAGATATTCTTGAATAACTTTTTAGGGTTAGGTTTAGAAAATCTATCTCGATGACTCCCCCTGCTTCGTCCGTCGACTGGGCAGTTTGGTCTAGGGAGCCAAAGGCAATGCACGGGCCGACGCGCGCCATCAATACTCTCCAGTCTCACATATCTCTTTCTTGTCGAATTTGTTTGTTTGATGTTGTTTTATCAAAGCTGTAAAACATCAAAGTAAAAGATTGTTTCTGTTTTTGATATTAAGTAACTTTATTTTTCTGTATACTTGTCTAATATACCGGTTTATTTGGATTTTTTTTGCTTTTATAATGGTTTTATTTATTATTGTCTTATTAAGATGATTTTAGTGTTCATTTGGCATGCCTTAGTTTTCTATTTAGTTTTATCCTGTATTGAAGATGAAGGATTGTTATTTATTTTATATTAAAAAGGTTTTATTTAGAATTGTTTGTTTTCGACCAGTGATTTAGACTATTATTTTAAAACTATTTTGTTTGCCTAGTCCTATATAAGGTGACACATCATCAGTAGTGTACCTCAGGGTCATTGGGTGTTTCGGCCATTACCACCAGACACCCTCTCCCAAGGAAGGCCCCGCCGGGGTTGATCAAACCCCAGGGTGTGTCCCACTAAGTTTATAGTAATCTAAGTGTAAGGTATTTTAGAATTCTGGTTTGTCGTTTTTAGGGATCAACTGATTTCGGGTTAGAGTTTCTAACTAATGTTTTTTTAAGATAATTTTTTTAGGTCTAGAGTTTGATGGTTTAGGGTGTAACGGTTAGTTTAAGTGGTTAGGGTTTTTAGGCGTAGGATTGAACGGTTAGGTTTAGAATTAAGGTCACGTATAGGCTAAAGTGGTTTGATTTAGGGTTAGGGTTAGGTTTTAGGGTTAGGGGCAAATGGTTAGGTTTAGGCGTAGGGATTGAATGGTTAGGTTTAGGATTTAAGGTCATGTATAGGCATAAAGTGGTTAGACTTAGGGTTAGGGTTAGGTTTAGGGTTAGGGACAAATGGTTAAGTTTAGGCGTAGGGATTGAACGGTTAGGTTTAGGATTAAGGTCATGAATAGGCATAAATTGGTTAGATGTAGGGTTAGGGTTAGGTTTAGTTTTAGGGACAAAAGGTTAGGTTTAGGCGTAGGGTTGAGTGGTTAGGGTTAGGAGATAGGATCCTGTCTAGGTCTAGAGTCTAAGTGGTTTTAGGGTTAGGGTTAGGGCTAGGGTTAGAAATTAGGTTTAGGCATAGGTTAAAATGGTTAGGGTTAGGTTTTAGGGTCATGTCTACGTCTAAATTAAAGCTGTTTAAGGTTGGGTTAAGGTTTAGTGGTTTATGTTCTAGGCATAAGTTTAATTTGTAATGATAAGGGTTATGTATAAGTAAAAAGTTTGGGTTAGGGTTAGGGTTAGGGTTAGGGTTAGGGTTAGGATTAGGGATGAAAGCACATTGGAGAAGGAGATATTCTTGAATAACTTTTTTTCTGAAGGTCGTAGAGACTTGGAAAGTGGTTAGGGTTAGGGTTAGGGTTAGGGTTAGGGATGAAAGCACATTGGAGAAGGAGATATTCTTGAATAACTTTTTTTCTGAAGGTCGTAGAGACTTGGAAAGTGGTTTCTATTGAACTAATGTGGGTCCTGCGGATCGATTGGTGCCATCCCCGAGCTCCTACGACCTTCGGAAGGGGTCGAACGAGCAAATGGCCGAAAACCCGAGGAGATATTCTTGAATAACTTTTTTTGTGAAGGTCGTAGAGAGTGGGAGAGGGCATTTGTTTCTGGCAAGTGGGGTATTGCGCATCGATTGGTACCATTTTCGAGCTTCTACGACCTTCGGAAGGGGTCGAACGCCCAAATCCCCAAAAGTGGGAGGGGCTAGTTCGGAATTTTTGATTTCTGGTGGAATTTGTGTCGATCTTACCTGCATTCTTACCTTTCAGGTTGAATGAAGAGGGGCCTGATGTGTGTCCAGACCACTGCCTCCTTGGCCCCCCATGATTGGGCCCCCAGAAGAGCTCCTGTGCCCCATACACCGCACGGCCCAAGGAGATGCTTCACTGTCATTCTTCCAAGCGACTGATTTTGGATTTCTCCAAGATTTGTCTAATGAGCTGTTTGATCTGTGGGGCACTTGTCTTGTGTGTGAGTTCACCTTGGTCATGGTTTTTCCTGAATTTAGGGTTTTGAATTTGATGTGATAAAATGACATTTCTGAGGAGAATTCTGTCTTGGGATGGTAAATATCCTCAAATTTTGAGTTTTGGTGTCTTCTATGCCGAGATATTTGAGAAAAACGGGATTGTAATTAGGCACTCCCAGCATGCATTGCGTGGGTTAGGAGATATTCTTGAATAACTTTTGCTGTGAAGGTCGTAGAGACTTGGAAAGGGCGTCTGTCTGTACCAAATGGGGTACTGCGGATCGATTGGTACCATGCCCGAGCTTCTAGGACCTTGGGAAGGGGTCGAACGAGCGAATCTGAAAAGTGGGCGGGGTTAGGTTTAGGCAAGGGGTGGTGTGGTTAGGGTAAGGGTCTAAGGAACCTGACTAGGCATAGAATCGAAGTCCAGAACCTCTGAATAAGAAAGTCGCTAAAACAGCTAGGGTTAAGGTAAGGATTAGGGATGAAAGCACATTGGAGAAGGAGATATTCTTGAATAACTTTTTTTCTGAAGGTCGTAGAGACTTGGAAAGTGGTTTCTATTGAACTAATGTGGGTCCTGCGGATCGATTGGTGCCATCCCCGAGCTCCTACGACCTTCGGAAGGGGTCGAACGAGCAAATGGCCGAAAACCCGAGGAGATATTCTTGAATAACTTTTTTTGTGAAGGTCGTAGAGAGTGGGAGAGGGCATTTGTTTCTGGCAAGTGGGGTATTGCGCATCGATTGGTACCATTTTCGAGCTTCTACGACCTTCGGAAGGGGTCGAACGCCCAAATCCCCAAAAGTGGGAGGGGCTAGTTCGGAATTTCTGATTTCTGGTGGAATTTGTGTCGATCTTACCTGCATTCTTACCTTTCAGGTTGAATGAAGAGGGGCCTGATGTGTGTCCAGACCACTGCCTCCTTGGCCCCCCATGATTGGGCCCCCAGAAGAGCTCCTGTGCCCCATACACCGCACGGCCCAAGGAGATGCTTCACTGTCATTCTTCCAAGCGACTGATTTTGGATTTCTCCAAGATTTGTCTAATGAGCTGTTTGATCTGTGGGGCACTTGTCTTGTGTGTGAGTTCACCTTGGTCATGGTTTTTCCTGAATTCAGGGTTTTGAATTTGATGTGATAAAATGACATTTCTGAGGAGAATTCTCTGTTGGGATGGTGAATATCCTCTAATTTTGAGTTTTGGTGTCTTCTATGCCGAGATATTTGAGAGAAACGGGATTGTAATTAGGCAGCCTCATTAGCATAGCCTGCTGAGGAGATATTCTAGAATAACTTTTGCTGTGAAGGTCGTAGAGACTTGGAAAGGGCGTCTGTCTCTACTAAATGGGGTACTGCGGATCGATTGGTACCATTGCCGAGCTTCTAGGACCTTGGGAAGGGGTCGAACAAGCGAATCTGAAAAGTGGGCGGGGTTAGGTTTAGGCAAGGGGTGGTGTGGTTAGGGTAAGGGTTAGGGTTAGGGTTAGGGTTAGGATTAGGGATGAAAGCACATTGGAGAAGGAGATATTCTTAGGGTTAGGGTTAGGGTTAGGGTTAGGGTTAGGGTTAGGGTTAGGGTTAGGGTTAGGATTAGGGATGAAAGCACATTGGAGAAGGAGATATTCTTGAATAACTTTTTTTCTGAAGGTCGTAGAGACTTGGAAAGTGGTTTCTATTGAACTAATGTGGGTCCTGCGGATCGATTGGTGCCATCCCCGAGCTCCTACGACCTTCGGAAGGGGTCGAACGAGCAAATGGCCGAAAACCCGAGGAGATATTCTTGAATAACTTTTTTTGTGAAGGTCGTAGAGAGTGGGAGAGGGCATTTGTTTCTGGCAAGT